>NW_020524219.1:0-300000 GCF_003368295.1 Carassius auratus
ACATTGAGGAACTTAAATTGCAAACGGATTTTGGTCAGCTTGAACGGTTTTGTCGTGGTGATTTTTTGAATGACAGTCAAAAAAGGAATCATTAACTGTCTTGTATTTTTAAATTGCAGCTTCCAAACACTTAAAAGCATTTTCTCATACAGAGATCAAATCATTCTGAGGAAATATGCATAGTTCATGACTTTACGACACTGTATGATTAAAAGAAAATTAAAAAACTGTCAGACATCTCATCTCACTCTGTCCCTCTGTTTGAGGAATGTATGTGTGCTGACTGAGTGTGTCTGTGTGTGTGTGTGTGGTGTGTGTGTGTGTGTGTGTGTGTGTGTGTGTGTGAGTGTGAGTGGGGGATGGGCATGAGCTGAGTGGCAGACAGACAGGGAGAGAGAGAGAGGGACTTAAACATCTCTTTTAATCACAAGAAAAAATATATTTTAAATTGTTTTTTTGTTGTTGTTGTTGTTGCTAATTGTTGCTGTTTTCATTACAGCTTAAGAAATCTCTTAGGCCTTATCCTTTTCTGACAGTTTCAGTGATTAAATTTTTTTTCTAAAAATACTTATTTGTGCTGCAAATAATAATTTTGGTCCCACTTTATATTAGGTGGCCTTAACTACTATGTACTTACATAAAAAAAATAAGTACAATGTACTTATTGTGTTCATATTGTATTTTAAAACACTTTTGCTGCTATTGAGGTGGGATAGGGGTAAGGTTAGGGAGAGGGTTGGAGGTATGGGTAAGTTTAAGGGTGGGTTTAAGGTGTAAGTATGGGTCAACAGTGTATTTATAAATGCAATTACAGAAATTAAATACAGATGTAATTACATGTAGTTTTTTTTTTTTTTATATATAAGTACAATGTAAAAACATGTATGTACACAATAGTACATTGTACTAAATTATTATTTAAATGTAAGTACATAGTAGTTAAGGCCACTTAATATAAAGTGGGTCCATAATTTCAAAACTCATTTGATACTGACCTCTGACACCCTGTGATTGACATTAATCTGAATTTATATAATCTCATGGATGTAACAGTAAAACTGTTCAGCTCACAGATGACGACCAAGCTGTGATGCAAGCAAAACTATTTCACAAATGCTTATAGGTCAATTAATTTATAACAAAACACTTTTAATTACTTAAGGATTTGGTAACAAATTAAAATATTGTCTCATTTTTTAACATTAGTAAATGCATTGGTAGATACCTACAAAATACCTACCACAAAGTCTCTTGGTAGGAAATCCAAATCCCAACAGGAAGTCGGTTATTTAGAATTTTCTCTGCAAAATTGGTGTTGTTTTTGCCATTTTCTGGGGATGTACTTTAACAAACTCCTCCTGGAGATTTATTCAGATCACCACCAAACTTGGTCAGTTAAATCTAAAGGCCTTTGCGATGTTAAATTGCGAAGATCTTGAGGTTTCGTTAAAGGGCGTGTCCATGGCGACCTGACAGATTTCGATGTTTCGCCATGAAAAAGGAAGTTGCTGTAACTCAGACATACAATGTCCAATCTGCCCCAAACTTCACATGTTAGATAAGACTTCTGCCCTTAACAGAGCTACATGCCCATATTCAGTTATAGTCATAGCGCCACCTGCTGGCAACAGGAAGTGACATGTTTTACGCTGCGACAAACTACTCCTAGAAATCTTTTGACATTAATGTATTTTTTGTGGTCAGTCTAATCTTAAGGCCTGAGCAATGTTAAATTGTGGAGATCTTGAGTTTTTGTTAAAGGGCGTGTCCATGGCGCCATGACAAAATTTGACGTCTCGCCACAGCAAGAGAAGTTGTTGTAACTGAGGCATAAAATGTTCAATCTTCCCCAAACTTCACATGTTCGATAAGAGTCCTGCCCTGAACACATCTGAAGGCCAATATTCCATTATAATGATAGCGCCACCTGCTGGCAACAGGAAGATTGGCACATATATGGAATAAACATTGATATATTCTACTTATATTTATGAGTTTAAACACATATTTCTCACCGTTCACCTATTTACTAAAGCCACTCGCTGCCGGTGAGCCCGGGTGCGAGGGCCCGTTCATCGCTGCTTGCAGCTTTAATTATTATTATTCTTCTTCTCTAAGATGAATCGCATTTTTGAGGGCCTAAACATGCTCGAAAAGTCATGAAACTTTGCACACACCTCAGAACTGGCGAAAATTTACGTCTGATATGAGTTTCAGAAGTGGGTGTGGCAAAATGGCTCAACAGCGCCACCTATACACGTTCAACGGTGTGCGCCTCGAGCTACGTTTCATGTACATGTATGAAAATCGGTATACACATGTAACTCTCCAATACCTACAAAAAGTCTCTTGGAGCAAAATCCGAAACCCAACAGGAAGTCGGTTATTTCTAATATTATGAGCAAATTTTGTGTCATTTTTGTCATTTCCATGCGTTGTATTTTAACGAACTCCTCCTAGAGATTAATTCAGATCAACACCAAATTTGGTATGCCTAATCTAAAGGCCTTTGCGATGTTAAATTGCGAAGCTTTTGAGTTTTCGTTGAAGGGCCTGTGTGTGGCGGCCTGGCGAATTTCGATGATTCGCCATGAAACAGGAAGTTACTATAACTCAGACATACAATGACCAATCTGCCCCAAACTTCACATGTTTGATGAGACTCCTGTCCTGAACAGTTTGACATGACCATATTCGGTTATAGTCATAGCGCCACCTATTGGCAACAGGAAGTGACATATTTTACGCTGCGACAAACTACTCCTAGAAATTTTTGACATCAATGTCTTTTTTGTCGTCAGTCTAATCTAAAGGCCTGTACGATGTTAAATTGAGAAGATCTTGAGTTTTTGTTAAAGGGCGTGTCCATGGCGCCATGTCAAAGTTCGATGTCTCGCCATGGGAGTAGAAGTTGTTGTAACTCAGTCATAAAATATCAGATCTTGCCCAAACTTCAAATGTTTGATAAGAGTACTGACCTGAACACATCTGGAGGCTAAAATTCCATTGGGTGTGGCAAAATGGCTCGATAGCGCCACCTATACATTTTCAATGGAGTGCGCCTCGAGCTACATGTCATATACATGTACGAAAATCGGTAAACATATGTAACACACCAATAGCTAAAAAAAGTCTCTTGGTACGAAACCCGAATTCCAACAGGAAGTCGGTTATTTTTAATTTTCCCTGCAAAATTGGTGTTGTTTTTGTCATTTTCAGGGGTTGTATTTTAACGAACTCCTCCTAGAGATTTATTCAGATCAACACCAAACTTGGTCAGTGTAATCTAAAGCCCTTTGCCATGTTAAATTGCGAAGGAATTGAGGTTTCGTTAAAGGGCGTGTCCATGGCGACCTGACAAATTTCGATGATTCGCCATGAAAAATGATGGTGCTATAACTCACACATACAATGTCCAATCCGCCCCAAACTTCACATTTTTGATAAGACTCTACACCTGAACAGATTTTCATGCCAATATTCAGTTATAGTCATAGCGCCACCTATTGGCAACTGGAAGTGACATATTTTACACTGTGACAAACTACTCCTAGAAATTTTATGACATCAATGTCTTTTTTGTGGTCAGTCTAATCTAAAGACCTGTGTGATGTTTAGTTGTGAAGATCTTGAGTTTTTGTTAAAAGGCATGTCCATGTCGCCATGACGAAGTTCGATGTCTCGCCATGGGAATAAAAGATGTTATAACTCAGGCATAAAATGTCCGATCTTGCCCAAACTTCACATGTGTGATAAGGGTCCTGGCTTGAACACATCTGAAGGCCAATATTCCATTATAACGATAGCGCCACCTGCTGGCAACAGGAAGATTGGCACACATATGGAATAAACTTTGATATATTGCACTTATATTTATGAGTTTAAATGCTTATTTCTCAACGTTCACGTTTTTACTAAAGCCACACGATGGCGGTGAGCCCGGGTGCGAGGGCCCGTTCATCGCTGCTTGCAGCTTTAATTATTATTATTATTATTCTTCTCCAAAATGAATCGCATTTTTGAGGGCCTAAACATGCTCGAAAAGTCATGAAACTTTGCACACACCTCAGAACTGGCGAAAATTTACGTCTGATATGGGTTTCAGAAGTGGGTGTGGCAAAATGGCTCAACAGCGCCACCTATACACGTTCAATGGTGTGCGCCTCGAGCTACGTTTCATGTACATGTATGAAAATCGGTATACACATGTAACTCTCCAATACCTACAAAAAAGTCTCTTGGAGCAAAATCCGAAACCCAACAGGAAGTCGGTTATTACTAATATTATGAGCAAATTTTGTGTCATTTTTGTCATTTCCATGCGTTGTATTTTAACGAACTCCTCCTAGAGATTCATTCAGATCAACACCAAATTTGGTATGCCTAATCTGAAGGCCTTTGCGATGTTAAATTGCGAAGCTTTTGAGTTTTCGTTAATGGGCGTGTCCGTGGCGGCCTGGCGAATTTCGATGATTCGCCATGAAACAGGAAGTTGCTATAACTCAGACATACAATGACCAATCTGCCCCAAACTTCACATGTTTGATGAGACTTCTGACCTGAACAGATTGACATGCCCATATTCAGTTATAGTCATAGCGCCACCTATTGGCAACAGGAAGTGACATATTTTACACTGCGATGAACTACTCCTAGAAATTTTATGACATCAATGTATTTTTTGTGGTCAGTCTAATCTAAAGCCCTGTGTGATGTTAAGTTGTGAAGATCTTGAGTTTTCGTTAAAAGGCGTGTCCATGGCGCCGTCACGAAGTTCGATGTCTTGCCATGGGAATAAAAGATGTTATAACTCAGGCATAAAATGTCCGATCTTCCCCAAACTTCACATGTGTGATAAGAGTCCTGGCCTGAACACATCTGAAGGCCAAAATTCCATCAGGTGTGGCAAAATGGCTCGATAGCGCCACCTATACACTTTCAACAGAGTGCGCCTCGAGCTATGTTTCACGTACATGTACAAAAATCGGTATACACATGTAACACACCAATACCTAAAAAAAAGTCTCTTGGTACGAAATCCGAATCCCAACAGGAAGTCGGTTATTTAGAATTTTCTCTGCAATATTGGCGTTGTTTTTGCCATTTTCAGGGGTTGTACTTTAACGAACTCCTCCTAGAGATTTATTCAGATCAACACCAAACCTGGTCAGTGTAATCTTAAGCCCTTTGCGATGTTAAATTGCGAAGATCTTTAGATTTCGTTAAAGGGCGTGTCCATGGTGGCCTGACAAATTTCGATGTTTCGCCATGAAAAAGGAAGTTGCTGTAACTCAGACATACAATGTCCAATCTGCCCCAAACTTCACATGTTAGATAAAACTTCTGCCCTTAACAGATCTACATGCCCACATTCAGTTATAGTCATAGCGCCACCTATTGGCAACAGGAAGTGACATGTTTTACGCTGCGACAAACTACTCCTATAATTTTTTTGAGATTAACATATATTTTGTGGTCAGTCTAATCTAAAGGCCTGTGCAGTGTTAACTTTTGGAGATCTTGAGTTTTTGTTAAAGGCCGTTTCCATGGCGCCATGACAAAATTTGATGTCTTGCCACAGCAAGAGAAGTTGTTGTAACTCAAGCATAAAATGTTCAATCTTCCCCAAACTTCACATGTTCGATAAGAGTCCTGGCCTGAACACATCTGAAGGCCAATATTCCATTATAATGATAGCGCCACCTGCTGGCAACGGTAAGATTGGCACATATATGGGATATACTTTGATATATTCCACTTATATTTAGGACATTAAATGCATATTTCTCAACGTTCACCTTTTTACTAAAGCAACACGATGGCGGTGAACCCGGGTGCGAGGGCCCGTTCATCGCTGCTTGCAGCTTTAATTATTAGGGCCCGAGCACCGATGGTGTGAGGACCCTCTTGGAATTGCTCCGTTTATTATTATTATTATTATTATTCTTCTTCTCTAAGATGAATCGCATTTTTGAGGGCCTAAACATGCTCGAAAAGTCATGAAACTTTGCACACACCTCAGAACTGGCGAAAATTTACGTCTGATATGGGTTTCAGAAGTGGGTGTGGCAAAATGGCTCAACAGCGCCACCTATACACGTTCAACGGTGTGCGCCTCGAGCTACGTTTCATGTACATGTATGAAAATCGGTATACACATGTAACTCTCCAATACCTACAAAAAAGTCTCTTGGAGCAAAATCCGAAACCCAACAGGAAGTCGGTTATTTCTAATATTATGAGCAAATTTTGTGTCATTTTTGTCATTTCCATGCGTTGTATTTTAACGAACTCCTCCTAGAGATTAATTCAGATCAACACCAAATTTGGTATGCCTAATCTAAAGGCCTTTGCGATGTTAAATTGCGAAGCTTTTGAGTTTTCGTTGAAGGGCCTGTGTGTGGCGGCCTGGCGAATTTCGATGATTCGCCATGAAACAGGAAGTTGCTATAACTCAGACATACAATGACCAATCTGCCCCAAACTTCACATGTTTGATGAGACTCCTGTCCTGAACAGTTTGACATGACCATATTCAGTTATAGTCATAGCGCCACCTATTGGCAACAGGAAGTGACATATTTTACGCTGCGACAAACTACTCCTAGAAATTTTTGACATCAATGTCTTTTTTGTCGTCAGTCTAATCTAAAGGCCTGTACGATGTTAAATTGAGAAGATCTTGAGTTTTCGTTAAAGGGCGTGTCCATGGCGCCATGTCAAAGTTCGATGTCTCGCCATGGGAGTAGAAGTTGTTGTAACTCAGTCATAAAATATCAGATCTTGCCCAAACTTCAAATGTTTGATAAGAGTACTGACCTGAACACATCTGGAGGCTAATATTCCATTGGGTGTGGCAAAATGGCTCGATAGCGCCACCTATAAATTTTGAATGGAGTGCGCCTCGAGCTACATGTCATATACATGTACGAAAATCGGTAAACATATGTAACACACCAATAGCTACAAAAAAGTCTCTTGGTACGAAACCCGAATCCCAACAGGAAGTCGGTTATTTTTAATTTTCCCTGCAAAATTGGTGTTGTTTTTGTCATTTTCAGGGGTTGTATTTTAACGAACTCCTCCTAGAGATTTATTCAGATCAACACCAAACTTGGTCAGTGTAATCTAAAGCCCTTTGCCATGTTAAATTGCGAAGGAATTGAGGTTTCGTTAAAGGGCGTGTCCATGGCGGCCTGACAAATTTCGATGATTCGCCATGAAAAATGATGGTGCTATAACTCACACATACAATGTCCAATCCGCCCCAAACTTCACATTTTTGATAAGACTCTACACCTGAACAGATCTACATGCCAATATTCAGTTATAGTCATAGCGCCACCTATTGGCAACTGGAAGTGACATATTTTACACTGTGACAAACTACTCCTAGAAATTTTATGACATCAATGTCTTTTTTGTGGTCAGTCTAATCTAAAGACCTGTGTGATGTTCAGTTGTGAAGATCTTGAGTTTTTGTTAAAAGGCATGTCCATGTCGCCATGACGAAGTTCGATGTCTCGCCATGGGAATAAAAGATGTTATTACTCAGGCATAAAATGTCCGATCTTGCCCAAACTTCACATGTGTGATAAGGGTCCTGGCTTGAACACATCTGAAGGCCAATATTCCATTATAACGATAGCGCCACCTGCTGGCAACAGGAAGATTGGCACACATATGGAATAAACTTTGATATATTGCACTTATATTTATGAGTTTAAATGCATATTTCTCAACGTTCACCTTTTTACTAAAGCCACACGATGGCGGTGAGCCCGGGTGCGAGGGCCCGTTCATCGCTGCTTGCAGCTTTAATTATTATTCTTCTTCTTCTTCTTCTTCTCCCGAATGAATCGCATTTTTGAGGGCTTTAACATGCTCAAAAAGTCATGAAACTTTGCACACGCGTCAAACCTGGTGAAAATTTTCGTCTGATATAGGATTCAGAAGAGGGTGTGGCAAAATGGCTCGACAGCGCCACCTATACCAAGAAAATCAACAGCCTTCCAGCTATGTTTCACGTACATGCACGAAAATTGGCACACATATGTAACACACCAATACCTACAAAAAAGACTCTTGGAGCGAAATTCTAAACCCAACAGGAAGTCGGTTATTTTTAATATTATGAGCATATTTTGTGTAATTTTGGTCATTTCCATGTGTTGTATTTTAACGAACTCCTCCTAGAGAGTTCTTCAAATCAACACCAAATTTGGTATGCCTAATCTAAAGGCCTTTGCGATGTTAAATTGCGAAGATCTTGAGTTTTCGTTGAAGGGCGTGTCAGTGGCGGCCTGGCGAATTTCGATGATTCGCCATGAAAAATGAAGTTGCTATAACTCACACATACAATGTCCAATCTGCCCCAAACTTCACATGTTTGATGAGACTCCGAACCTGAACAGATTGACATGCCCATATTCAGTTATAGTCATAGCGCCACCTATTGGCAACAGGAAGTGACATATTTTACGCTGCGACGAACTACTCCTAGAAATTTTATGACATCAATGTCTTTTTTGTGGTCAGTCTAATCTAAAGGCCTGTACGATGTTCAGTTGTGAAGATCTTGAGTTTTCGTTAAAAGGCTTGTTCATGGCGCCGTCACGAAGTTCGATGTCTCGCCATGGGAATAAAAGATGTTATAACTCAGGCATAAAATGTCAGATCTTCCCCAAACTTCACATGTGTGATAAGAGTCCTGGCCTGAACAGATCTGCAGGCCAATATTCCACCGGGTGTGGCAGAATGGCTCTATAGCGCCACCTATACACTTTCAACGGAGTGCGCCTCAAGCTATGTTTCACGTACATGTACAAAAATTGGTACACGTATGTAACACTCCAATACCTACAAAAAAGTCTCTTGGTACGAAATCCGGATCCCAAAAGGAAGTCGGTTATTTTGAATTTTCCCTTCAAAATTGGTGTTGTTTTTGCCATTTTCAGGGGTTGTACTTTAACGAACTCCTACTAGAGATTTATTCAGATCAACACCAAACTTGGTCAGTGCAATCTAAAGCCCTTTGCGATAATAAATTGCGAAGGACTTGAGGTTTCGTTAAAGGGCGGGTCCATGGCGGCCTGACAAATTTCGATGTTTCGCCATGAAAAAGGAAGTTGCTGTAACTCAGACATACAATGTCCAATCTGCCCCAAACTTCACATGTTGGATGAGACTCTGAACATGAACAGATCTACATGCCAATATTCAGTTATAGTCATAGCGCCACCTATTGGCAACAGGAAGTTTCATATTTTACACTGCGACAAACTACTCCTAGAAATTTTATGACATCAATGTCTTTTTTGTGGTCAGTCTAATCTAAAGACCTGTGTGATGTTTAGTTGTGAAGATCCAGAGTTTTTGTTAAAAGGTGTGTCCATGGCGCCGTGATGAATTTCGATGTCTCGCCATTGGAATAAAAGATGTTATAACTCAGGCATAAAATGTCCGATCTTGCCCAAACTTCACTTGTGTGATAAGAGTCCTGTCCTAAACAGATCTAAAGGCCAATATTCCATCGAGTGTGGCAAAATGGCTCGATAGCGCCACCTATACACTTTCAACGGAGTGCGTATACACTTTAAACGGAGTGCGCCTCGAGCTATGTTTCACGTACATGTACAAAAATCGGTACACACATGTAACACACCAATATCTACGAAAAAGTCTCTTGGTACGAAATCCGAATTCCAACAGGAAGTCAGTTATTTAGAATTTTCTCTGCAAAATTAGTGTTGTTTTGGCCATTTTCAGGGGTTGTACTTTAACAAACTCCTCCTAGAGATTTATTCCGATCAACACCAAACTTGGTCAATGTAATCTAAAGCCTTTTGCGATCTTAAATTGCGAAGATCTTGAGGTTTCGTTAAAGGGCGTGTCCATGGCGGCCTGGCAAATTTTGATGTTTCGCCATGAAATAGGATGTTGTTATAACTCAGGCATAAAATGTCCGATCTTGCCCAAACTTCACTTGTGTGATAAGCGTCCTGCCCTGAACACATCTGAAGGCCAATATTCCATTATAATGATAGTGCCACCTGCTGGCAACAGGAAGATTGGCACATATATGCAATAAACATTGATATATTCTACTTATATTTATGAGTTCAAACGCATATTTCTCACCGTTCACCTATTAACTAAAGCCACTCGCTGCCGGTGAGCCCGGGTGCGAGGGCCCGTTCATCGCTGCTTGCAGCTTTAATTCAGAATGAAACTGAACACAGGTCTTGGGCAACATTTTAAAAAATTGCTTCATTTTAAACAAATTTTAACAGGATTTAAGTGATATAATTCATCACGCACGCACACACAATATGTGTTGGGTCTTGGTTGAAACTGTTCAAGGCCTTGTGATGTTGCTGGGTAGATAGATGGCTCCAGGGAAGATAAGACCAGCAGATTAGCATCCATCACGAACAACCATTGATCAAACTCACACTAAGGGCAAGAACCAACCAGCTGCAGCAGAAAGAAAGCCAACACGGTCTCATCAAAGAGACTGAGAAAGAGAAAGTGAACGAGATGGAGGAATGGATCAGCAGAGAGATAAATGAGCCAAACCCATTGGCCACCCAATGATGCTCTTATGAGTTGAGAGGTCCTCATTTATATCCAGACCCTCAATAATGGACAGAAAATGTACATTAGGCGAAAGAGGCCAGATTGCTAATATATTAATGCATATTTGCTCTCGATTCACCCGCATATCCCCCCACAACATAAGGGCTCTTCATCACTGTATCCGATGTGCTATCATGTGCTTTAAAGCCTCTCTGCAGGCACAGAGAAGAAAAGACTTTAATAATAATTAAGCTCTTTATATCCATCTCTCTTTGCTCAGAAAGACCAGCACTGGAACCTCTACCTTCAGTAATTATATGTATTTGGTCATAGCCCTACTTGAGATTTCAAAAGCCCTGCTTTGTGTCGAAGCAGTCCTAAAATGCGATGTGGATTATTTTTGGGCATGCTTTTCAAAGTAAAATTCTGTTTATGGGTAAAGGTGTCAGTGTTGGTTTTGTTACATATTTTCCGCTAAATATAGTGAGGGTTATTAATGTATGACCTTTGACTTAAGTTTAAACAGACTTCATACCTCAGAGTGATGTTTGCATAGTAAAGACACTCTACACTAACCTTATCTTCTTGTGCAGAACTGGTACCAGGATGTGACACTATGTACAATATCAGCTATGACAGCTTTACTGCATGCCGCCAGCAGAACTAACACACACACACAGTTCTACTCCTTGGGAGACTCAAGTTTAAACTAAACAAAGCTGCCAGACTCTGTAACTGTAAGATGGTCTCACCTTGGAGGAGGTATATAGATAGCAGAACATTCCAGAAGCGCATATAGACTCCATAGGGTCTTGATTTGTTGTGTGTGGATCTGCAGCTTCACAAGTTTCTTTTCTCCTCTTCAGTTCCTCCTCAGATCGTGGTGCGTCCGCGGGATCAGATCTCTGCCCAAGGCCGTACTGTCACGTTTCTTTGTGGAACGAAGGGAAATCCCCCTCCTGCTGTGTTCTGGCAGAAAGAAGGCAGTCAGGTAAGAGACAACAGTACACAGATGCACGCCGGGGAACCCTTACAGTCAGTGTCAAAACACGTCAAGGTATCTGCTGAATTGAGAAAGGGTTGAACTCTAGGGTAGTGACCAAGGATATTAGTAAAAAAAAAATTTAATTATATACAGTCTTGTTCAAAATAATAGCAGTACAATGTGACTAACCAGAATAATCAAGGTTTTTCGTATATTTTTTTATTGCTACGTGGCAAACAAGTTACCAGTAGGTTCAGTAGATTGTCAGAAAACAAACAAGACCCAGCATTCATGATATGCACGCTCTTAAGGCTGTGCAATTGGGCAATTAGTTGAATTAGTTGAAAGGGGTGTGTTCAAAAAAATAGCAGTGTGGCATTCAATCACTGAGGTCATCAATTTTGTGAAGAAACAGGTGTGAATCAGGTGGCCCCTATTTAAGGATGAAGCCAACACTTGTTGAACATGCATTTGAAAGCTGAGGAAAATGGGTCGTTCAAGACATTGTTCAGAAGAACAGCGTACTTTGATTAAAAAGTTGATTAGAGAGGGGAAAACCTATAAAGAGGTGCAAAAAATGATAGGCTGTTCAGCTAAAATGATCTCCAATGCCTTAAAATGGAGAGCAAAACCAGAGAGACGTGGAAGAAAACGGAAGACAACCATCAAAATGGATAGAAGAATAACCAGAATGGCAAAGGTTCAGCCAATGATCACCTCCAGGATGATCAAAGACAGTCTGGAGTTACCTGTAAGTACTGTGACAGTTAGAAGACGTCTGTGTGAAGCTAATCTATTTTCAAGAATCCCCCGCAAAGTCCCTCTGTTAAAAAAAAGGCATGTGCAGAAGAGGTTACAATTTGCCAAAGAACACATCAACTGGCCTAAAGAGAAATGGAGGAACATTTTGTGGACTGATGAGAGTAAAATTGTTCTTTTTGGGTCCAAGGGCCACAGGCAGTTTGTGAGACGACCCCCAAACTCTGAATTCAAGCCACAGTACACAGTGGAGACAGTGAAGCATGGAGGTGCAAGCATCATGATATGGGCATGTTTCTCCTACTATGGTGTTGGGCCTATTTATCGCATACCAGGGATCATGGATCAGTTTGCATATGTTAAAATACTTGAAGAGGTCATGTTGCCCTATGCTGAAGAGGACATGCCCTTGAAATGGTTGTTTCAACAAGACAATGACCCAAAACACACTAGTAAACGGGCAAAGTCTTGGTTCCAAACCAACAAAATTAATGTTATGGAGTGGCCAGCCCAATCTCCAGACCTTAATCCAATTGAGAACTTGTGGGGTGATATCAAAAATGCTGTTTCTGAAGCAAAACCAAGAAATGTGAATGAATTGTGGAATGTTGTTAAAGAATCATGGAGTGGAATAACAGCTGAGAGGTGCCACAAGTTGGTTGACTCCATGCCACACAGATGTCAAGCAGTTTTAAAAAACTGTGGTCATACAACTAAATATTAGTTTAGTGATTCACAGGATTGCTAAATCCCAGAAGAAAAAAAATGTTTGTACAAAATAGTTTTGAGTTTGTACAGTCAAAGGTAGACACTGCTATTTTTTTGAACACACCCCTTTCAACTAATTGCCCAATTGCACAGCCTTAAGAGCGTGCATATCATGAATGCTGGGTCTTGTTTGTTTTCTGACAATCTACTGAACCTACTGGTAACTTGTTTGCCACGTAGCAATAAAAAATATACTAAAAACCTTGATTATTCTGGTTAGTCACATTGTACTGCTATTATTTTGAACAAGACTGTATATAGTGGATGGTATAGAGGAAAAAAATGTGTGACCAGACTGTCCAAATTCTTTTTGAGGTCACTCGAAATTCATTATTATGCAAGATGTCAGCACACTGTGGATCTATGAGTGACACTTCAAAGATTGTGCGTGGGAAGGCAAGTCTAGTACCCATATAGGCTGGCAATCTGATGGATTTATTTTTCATTATTCAACTGATCTCACCTGGAGGATGAGTTTCTCAAGAAGCACTTTTGCTCTGAAAACAAATGTCTGGCTGTCTGTCTTTGACTCATGAGTGTTGTCACTTGTAATCATATGCTGGCTGACATGACAGCAAACATATCATTTCAAGTGACAGTACATACAATGTGTTTGACCGCTGACAGCATCTTTCTCCTGCAAAACTGAACTTGAATCAGTTTTGTGTGTGTTAACAGTATGTAACCTGTATGTTGGTGAATCTCAAAAAATGTATTTATTTTTATACGTGTAACATTATAAGAAGCAAGAAGCACTACACAGTTGTTGTTTTTTTTCAAAGTGTTTCAGGGTCAAACAAAGGGAAAGAAATAGAGAGAGGATGCCTTGCAGCCAGTTTCGAGACTGGTGACAGGCCATTCACCAGGTTAGAAGGAACTCTGGGGTTTCTGCAGGAGCTTGTTCACATCCGTGTCTCCTTATTGGGTCAGAGGAGGATAGAACATGTCCCTGGGCCCACCTAGATAACACACTCATGTCCCAATTAATAAAGCACAGCAGAAGAATGAAGAAATAAGCCTGTGATATAAGGAAGGAAGCCAGTTCCCATATCCCTCCCTCCATCCTTCCTTTTTTTTTTTTGAGCAGAGTGTGTCATAGGCCAGAGGTGATCAAATGTCTGCTGTACACCAGGCCATGAACTCTTCTCCGGTTAATCTCTCGTCTATTCTTTGTTTTGTTTTTTCCTGTGTGTGCATGTGTGGCCGATCTGTGAGGTCAGTGGATATAGAACAGTATTGAGGATGAGGGTGAGTCCAGTCAGGTCCAGAGGGCCGGGGTGAGGGGATCACTGGATTATCCCCAAAAATGAAACAGAGACACACACACACTGCCAAATATGAACAATAGGGCAGCTGTCAGTGTTGCAGCATCGTGCTAAAGGAGGAAGACTCCTTAAAATCCTTCGGCCTTGTCTTTTGTGTGTCTGGCATTCGTCCTGACCCCCCCTCTCTAAAACACCAGCTGAGATATTGCAGCTATTGTTTGGCCCGTTTGTGGACATGAATCTCAGCAGTCAACTAAATTTATACCCGAGTATCACACTGAATGCTTAGTGATTTTCTATTAATGGAAATGCAAATCAGGCATTTCATCCAAGCTCTTCAATCTAAGTGATTGTGATGAGTCACAAATTATATTGTCCCATATCTTTTTTAATTTATTTGTAATTTGTATCAGTCACGAACAGTAAAGAAAAGCCACAAGAGGCTGCATGTTAATATGATTTTATTGTTGTTTAGGGTGTGGTAAAATCATGTTTGCTCACAGGCTGGAGTGAATTATTTGATTTAATAAAACAACAGCAGTAAAATGCTTATATTATAAAAGTGTATACATATTGGTTATCATATTCCATATGGTAAAAAAAAAATTGCAATGAGTTATTGTTTTTATAAGATAGACTGTTTATTAGTGAATACATACTCGTTTATCATATTTCATATTGTAAAAATAAAACAAATTTAAATACATTTAAAATAAACAGTCTTCAAAGAGTTATTGTTTTTATAAGATAACAGCATATAAATGACCATTTTAATACATTTTAACCAAATTTTATATTGACTTGCTATTAATATCAAATAATGCTAATATATTATTTCTAATAAAAAAATATATATATATAATATATAATATAAAGTATAATGTAAAGTATTTTAAACTGTATTTATTAAAAGAAAATAATAATTTTACAAAATGTAAGAATATGATTAAATGTATTAATTAAAATAGTCAAATCCTAGCCTGTTTATAGTTGATGTATTAATATAGAGTTTAACTGACGTGTGCTGCTGTTTTATCTCTTCGAATGACTTGTCCGATCCGATTTAGGTGGGACTGTGGTTATTTTTTAGAAAATAAAGAATTCAATGAAAAAGTTTTATATTGGTCTTTTGTAAGTTGATCTATTTCTGCATAGCTAAAGATCATCAGCTTTAAATGTGATTTATCATGTTTAGTCTTTTTGTTGTTGTTTTTGTTTTAGGTCCTGCTGTTTCCCAGTCAGCCGCCTTCACAGTCCGGTCGTTTTTCCGTGTCGTTAAGCGGAGAGCTGACCATTACAGATGTGCACAGCGAGGATTCTGGGTACTACATCTGTCAGGCCATCAGTGTGGCGGGCAGCATCTTGACCAAGGCCCTGCTGGAGGTGGAAAGCAGTGAGTAAATACTTGAAACTAGCTTTGGACACACATGCACACAGTTGCCCTTTCATATACCCCCACCAGCTACATCAAACACCGGCGGTTGGCGTGTATTGATATTTTAATATCACTCTAACTACATTAAAGGTCCAGAACTGTACATGTAATTGAATTGCTTGTGTGAGGCCTTATAACAAAGATTTTTTGTTTGTGTTTGAACAAATCGCCGCTTTGCTCGCCATAGCCTTTTTGCTCTAAACCAAAATAAATTACAAATCTTCAAAGCTGCCCCAGATTAAAATTTCTGCATTCTGCAAATGGGAGAACAGCAGGAAGCTCTGGAGACGTGATCAGAAAGGACAGGGCACAATCGAGCTATGCTAATAACCCCAGGAACATATGCCGCTCCCTGGTAACAGAATAAACTTTTTATGTGTACAACACGTGTGTGTGCATGTACTTGAAAAAACTTTACCGAGAGTCCAGTATCAACACACTCTGCTGTATGTTTGCTAAAAATCCAACCTCTGATATGATTTCCCAGAAACCCCTGTGCCTGTTGTGGCCTCTAAGGATGATGACCCTGACATGTTGGCATCATCTGACTGATATTTGCTGTAATTTTCTTACATGTTACACAATAAAATGACCTATAGAAGACATGTGCAGCACTGGGTCACTGCTCCCAAGGACGTGGTTCTCTTGACTATGAATTTCACATCATGTAGAAACACAACATGGCTTTGTTTGAGCGATACAGCCCTTGTTTTCTTTCTGACCTCATGGTCTTTTCTTTTTCTTACCGCAGTGGAGTGAAAATGTCAGAGATGCATGCTGCCTTTCCCGGGTGCTTGGTTTTTTCAAATGAGAATGCTAAAGTAACCGAATTGTCAATTATTTATATATGGACTTTTCTCCTCGCTTAGGTCAACAGACAGTAGGTTTTTCAGTTGTAGTCAAACAAATAATAAATTATTCATGGAAACACGGCGGTGTTAAGCCATCACACTGGTCTATAGAAGGAGATGCAGCTGAAGTACAGGAAATGGAAGAATAAATTGTAGAAGAACACAGGCTACTGTAATTATTCTAGAGTGCCTCATTGAAATGCATTATTGCTATATTGCCGCATACCTTTCAACCTGAAAAATATTTACAACCACCTGTGTGGAAAAGTGCAGTAAATTTTTTAAATTTTTTTTATTCCAAGCTGTAACATACTGTACAACATAAGTGATTAGAGGTATATGCACATGGTTACATAAATATGATAATTAATGTAGACTGTGGAAATAATCTTACATAAATTGCAGTTTCTTAATAGCTTTAAACGATTTCATGTTTTCTTTTCAAAAAAGTATTTAAACATTTTTTAAAGCCATTTCAAGCTGTTACACTACCATACCAGGCTTCAGGCTGGTAAGATTTTTTTCATGTTTGTGAACATTATACATTAATTTCAAAAATAGTTTATAGCTGCAACGCAACTCAATCAAATGATATCCGGAGGCCTTTATCATTGATCTAATTAAAAAAAACAAAAAAAACAATTAATGCTTAAGTAAAAAGATGAATTTAACACTGGGAATTAATTAGATTTGTTTTTTTGTACTTAATGTATTTGTTTTTGTCATTATATGTCATATTGCACGATGATATTGTATCTTATTATCATGTTAGTCTCAGAATCCCAATTAGCATAATTCGTAGTGTGTCTTTTCCAACAATCTCGTGTATCATTTGAACAAGGTGGGTGATATGGTGGTGTTACATGCGAATTTGGGTCTTGTGGCCCATGCCTCTCTCATTCTCTTCATCTTTAGCCCCATCCGACCGGATCCCTCCCATCATCCGCCAAGGACCGGCCAACCAGACGCTCGTTCCAGGCACCTCCGCCCAATTGCAGTGCCATGTGATGGGCAACCCTCTTCCGAGCATCCAATGGGAGCGCGACGGCCAGAGAATCCTGGGCAGCGACGGGCGCATTAGCCTAATGGAAAACGGCACTTTACAAATCACATCCCTGCAGGTACTTCAGTCAAGATAGTTTTTAAGTGTGCTAATAAGGGTTTGTTTTTTAGAATCTATCGCTTTTATTTTCCAAAATGCTAATCCCTAATGGATATTAATTTGTGTAATATGTTTTTTTTTTTTTTTTTATCAAGCCCTTCTTCTTTGCATGTTGTCTCTCTTCCTTGACAGACACCATATGCTATTATACTATAATCCATATGAACAAATTTCCCTTGCTGTGCATTTTCAGACACGCCGATGTGACGTTTAGACACAGATGATTGCTGTAAAATGTCATTACTGCTGTCGGATCAGTGGCTTGGGGATAAAACACTCAATTGAGTTTACAGCAAACAGGCAGGCTTAATTAGCAGATCGATTTTAATACTTGCTCCGTGGATGGTTTTGGGGTGACCCAGCTGCTCATGAGTGAGTTGTGCACTGTGATCAAACTGGTAATTATGATTGTAATGAGAGCGTGTGCTGTCGTTAGTGTTAGTGCATGCTAGCCTAATGAAATCCATTCCTCAAGGCCTCAGGGGTGTGTGAGATTGCAGGTTTTACCTGAGGTTGTGCCACCGAGGTGAACAGGCCTGATGTGTTAATTGATCGTGCCCTGGAATGATTGACAGTCACTTGTGCCTTAATTAAATACAAATTCTGGGATATAGGATAAGGTGGGGAGTCTAGCAATGTTTATGTGCTCCTCTCAGCATCCCTGTACCCTCTGCAATTTTTTGCAAAACTTTAAATGTAACCTTGATATTCAGTACAGTGGCTTTGTGGACAGCTAGTGCCAAAAAATTGTGCCCATTTAAGTAGCACCCTCCTTTATCAGTTAGAATTTAGGCTTTTGTGTTGAGTTTTGTTTATTTGGCCTGTTAAGCATTGCATGCTTTGTTTAGATGGGCATCTTTGGCTCTGGTGTTGGCCCTGTCTTCTCTGGTTTGGTGCCTCTGTTGGCCCCCTTTAGTTCACGATTACCCCGGCATGATGGGAGAGCACAAGGGGGCACGGACACTGGGGTTTGCACAGATGGTAGTGTGTGAGGGAAGGAGAGAGAAAGGGAGAGCGCTGTGAAGGGGTGCCATTATACTGGGAAAATCACCAGAAACTGCCTGCTCTCATCTGTGCCAGGAGAATGAAAAAAAAAAAAGAATGAGTGTGTTTTAGTCAGAGAAAAAGTAATTGCTTGGAATAGTTCAGCACAAAATTCAGTGATTATTTTTTTCTCCAGTACATTGTTCCAAAGCTGTATGGTATGGCTGAATTTTTGAAGAATATCCTGGGCCAGTATTTTTTGTATAGTGAAAAGTGAATGAGGATGGGGCTTTCAAGCTGCAAAATGACAAAAGAAAAACCATGAAAGCATATCATATGACTTGTGCACTATATTTCAAGTCTTATGAAGTCGTGATAGCTTTGCCTGAGTAGCCAGTGTTTTTTGTTTATTATTTTTATGCTATTTACAATTTTACAAACTTTTATTTGCTTTAGTTTTTTTTCCCATTTCTATTTTAAATTTGGTTTAGTAATTTTACGTGCTTTTGTCAGTTTTCTTTTTTCTTAATTTCTTTTTCATATTAACTTATTTTTATTTCAGTTTTAGTTCAGTCATTTTAGTACTTTAACTTAAGTTCTTCTTTCAGGTAAGGTTGGGTTTTATTTTTAAGTTTATTATCTAATATTTAGATTTTTTTTTAAACCAACTATTTAATTTAATATAATATATATATTTGGTTTTAGTTAACAATCTCAACAATTGCGTATCACTTTTATAAGAGTTCATGAAAATAGTGATACTTGATACATGACAAATTGTTCAGTTGATTCAGTTCACATTTCACAAAATGTTTAATTGAGTCAACTAATGTTGAATCATCCAGCTCATTAAAAGTTCTGACTCAAAAGAATAAATCTTTCACAATCCTTACTAACTAGTACTCAAGTATTTCTCTCCTGATTTCTTTTTCCACTCATTCATTTTTGAGTGTGTTTAGCGCTGAGCTCAGATCTGCCATCCATGATTAATCAGTCGATCCCCAGTTGCTTACCTCTCTCAGCTCTTCCAGTTTTCCACCAATGACTAGCCAGCACAGCAGAGGTCTAACCAATGAGGTTATCCACTCAAAAGAGCAAAAGGTCACAGAGAAAACAGTTTCTACACCTTGTGTTTGCTCTCCTCCTCCTCCCAGGAGAGATTCATAAGTGACCAAATAACGCTCTCAACACACTCCTGTACTGCCTGAGGATATAAAGCTACTCTTCAGTACGTGGATTGAGTTTCAGACAACACGCTTTCCGGCTTTTCCGCTAATATCTACTGTTTACGACAGCTGCTGTTTAATTCATGCTAACATGCATTATTCTAGTCTCTACATGAAAAACTAGATTAAAGACAAAACAGACACATCACAAGGAAGCCGACAGTAATTCGAGGTCATGGCGTGTGAATGTATGTGTGCATCACCGATGAGTCAAATCCTCAGACGTGTCATTGATGCCCCTGAGCTGTCAGCACTATTAGATCGCTGTCACGGAGAGATAGATAGAGAAGAGCTTTGCTACATCTCTCACTGTCGTAAGCAATTTCTGCCTGACTTCTCCCCTCGGCCCTTTGGTAAAAATGTAATACCCCTTGCCCTCCCCACCGTGCGCCAATTTGTGTTTATATTTGCTTTTTCTTACTGCACGTCCAATACACCCATGCTAGCGCAAATGATAGACATAAATATCTTTAATCGAACTGAAAGATAAAAAATTACTTGAATTCCCACATTGAAAACCATCTCAAACTCTGACGGATTCATCCGATTAAACTGTCCAGTCTGGTTTGCTTTTTTTTAATTGTTTAAAGGGTTAGGCAGTTGCATATTGATTTTAGTCTAATGTTATTAGCATACACTACCATTTCTTTTCAGCATTGGATGCATTACATTGATAAAAAGTCACTTTAAAGACATTGGTAGCACTTTATTTTACAGTCCTGTTCCTCTTGCACATACTATGTACTTATTATAGTAATAACAATAACTATGTAATAACTAGGTACTAACCCTGAACCTACCCCTAAACCTAACCCTACCCCATTGTAGTTACCTTGTATTACCAGAACTTTCTTACATAAATACACTGTAAGTACACTATAAGTACATGCAAGTACACGTACTGTAAAATAAAGTGCAACCAAGACATTTATAACGTTTTCTATTTCAAATAAATCCAGGTCTTTGGAACGTTCTCGGTCTCGGTTTCCACAAAATTAAGAAACACAGCTATTTTCAGCATTGATAATAATGAGAACATTTATTCGTCATTCTCCGTGAAAGATACAGTTTACATACAGTTTATAGTTCGCCTGTAATTGAAGTCAATATTTTGTCTCTGCGTTAGGTATATGCCTGTGATGCTGTAGAAATATGCCAACATATGCAGCTCGCTAGGTTTCACAGCAGCACATTATTTTCTTCCTGTCGCTAGCTTCAATAGTAATTACCGTTGATCCTGTACTATTGCGAAATAATAGGCAATTTTGAGGAATTTGTGCTCATTTGTCAAGATTTCCATGCTCCAAGTGGAGTGAGGCAATGCATTGTGCTCGAGTTTATCCATACAAACGCTGACCCTGAACCTGCTGTTGCTAGGAAACGGACTCCGGGGCCTACACCTGTGTTGCCTCCAGTTTGAGCGGAGAGACGAGCTGGAGTGGTGTACTCACAGTAAAAGGTAAAAAAAAAAAAAAAACACACACACACACAGTTTTTTCAAGTGCTCTATCATCACCTTCATGTGGCCTCATCTATGACAAACCGCATCATATCCTCTTTAAACTGCTACAATCAGCTGAGGAAGCCACTTTTGTTGCGAGTTTGCTCGGCAGATATACTGTACGTGTCCATTTCCCAGATGTCAGCATATGTAGAAGTGCTGACCTGAGATCAGAAATGTCCTGTTCAGTATTGATTCCTGTTATAATGTCCTATAAATTTAGACTAATAGGGAAACAGCAACTGTTTTCTGATAGATTCAGCAAACAGAACCATAACTCATGATAACTCTGACCAATATGAAGACGGCATGCTAATATCCTAATCTTATCTTTATAGAGAGTGGCGGTCTCTCTCTACCCCCGGTTTCAGAGCCCTACCAGCTGCCCGGGCCACCCCAGAAGCCCGTCGTTACTGATGTGACCCGAAACAGTGTGACCCTGACCTGGCAACCAAACGCACATGAAGGCGGAGCGGCTGTGACCTCTTACATCATTGAGGCTTTCAGGTGAGTTAGCGCACACTGTACGCATCTCCATTCTGGTCCCCTCTTGTTTGTTTTCCTTCCTACCCAAGATAATATTGTTTCTTGCCAGAGGCTACTACAGGGGTCTATTCTTTTTTTTTTTATTAATTCCCCGTCACTGTCTTAGCGTCGCTGCTCAGCCGTGACAGAGAGGGTAATACCACCGAGTGGCTGCCCCGTCCCTGACCCCTTTCCCCCGCTCTACTGCTCCTCACAGTCGTGCGAGGGCAACTACATGCTGCACTTACATCCCACATCCTGCCTGCTACATGAATCACTTCCCTCAGGCGGCAGCCTACTGCCAGAGAGATCTAAATTAATAGAAACTCTATTGGTGTTCTACAACTGAATTTCAGACACAGACTGGAGAACTCTGGCTTATTTATAGTTTTCTGAATTATTGAATGATTTTACACATATAAGTTTGTGCCAGTTTAGATAACTAGCTTTACGTGACCATTTTCCACCCTCTTATTAAGCGGCTTGCAACTGCCTGTTATGTAAATGGTTTTGATTGGCTGACCTCTGCATATCGGCATAGTTTAGGGCAGGCTAAGTTAGTGGGCAGTTATGAGTTCATGGTCATCACTATTTCTGAATTGTTTTATTTCAATTTAGTTTTTATAAATGTGCTTGGTGAATGAGTGTAACAGTCATGGCAAATAATGGACAAGGTGTCAGAATAAGAAGTTTTCTTAGTAAAATTGAATATAAATATTTCATATTTTATATAGATATATACATATATATATATATATATATATATATATATGTGTGTGTGTGTGTGTGTGTGTGTGTGTGTGTGTGTGTGTGCGTGTGCGTGTCTGTGTGTGTGTGTGTGTGTGTGTTTAACTTGTTTGCAGTTATTTGATGAAGGCCATTTTTTCTATCTTGCATCTATCAGGCTCACTTACATTCAGTATGTTAATTTAATGTTTAATTCAGTCAATTTAAACATGTTTTCTGAATTTAATTGTACTTTCTAAAGACTTGGTGGAAGTAATGAGATTAATTGTACTTATTTTATTCTCTTGGCAGCTCTAATAGGAACTTTTTTCTTTTATACAATGAACAAGAAAAATGCATGCCCTCAAATTTTGTCAGTAAAACATAGAAACTATTTCGTAGCGATTTGCTTTTATATTATCAAAAGGCCAACTGTTTAATAATTAGTATAATCTCACACAATATAAATGTGTTTGCCATTCGTAAAAAAAGGCTTTTATCATTTTCAAACAGGGTCCCTCATAAGGGGATCATATTTCTATGTCCTGGGTATTAGAAATTAGCCAGCTGTTTTGATGTTTTTTTTTTTTTCCTTCACACAAAGTCAGCTTGAGAAGTGAGCTCGATCTGAAAGCTGAGGGTCTCTGAATGATTTGCTTATGAATTCAAATGTAGTCCACACAGACACTTGTAAGCTACCTGAAATGGGGCTACCTCTAATTACAGATCCAGGGTCCTGCAGTTCTTAGAAGGAAGGGCTGACAGCAAACCAGCTATTCAGCAGTGGAGACATATTTTCATTATTTCTGTATTTCATATACACACACTGTGTCTCTGTCCTCTCCCTTGCCCCCCTGGGTAACAGTTAGCATGGCCCCACATCTTTATAATTGATTCTTTATAGAGTGCTGTGGGACTGAAAGAGGCGTTTGCTGTAAAATTTCCTACCCTGGGGTGCTGTGGAACACGGAACGCTTGGAAAGGGAGGTAGGAGGGTGGTGGAGAACAAATGAGGGATGGAAAAGAACGGAGATTGCAGATGAGAAGGATTTAGGCTTTTGGGTTTAAAATTATGACACCTCAATACAGAAAAAAAAAACAGGTTTATGTTTCAGCCCAATTTTAGAATGTACGCACTTTTATGTGCACGCAGAAGCGCAAACACGGTCAGGCTGGAGAAAAAGGAATCGCCTATGCCTCAGCCTTTCTTCCATCTAATCTGATAGCAAAGTGACCTTGGATTTATCGCTTCTATCAGTGGGGCGCTGAAGGAATATTTACGCGGTTCCCAGCATTTATGGCTTGGCCTAATTGTGCAGGTCGGGCTTTTATTGGCTTTGTGTCTGTGGCAGGAGTTGCCACGGGGGGGAAATAAACCTTGAACATGCCGCACGTGACCGCTGCTCTAAACAAGGGTGATTGCTAACCACAGACAAGTGAAGAGGAATATCTCAAAGTCTTCTGGCACAGACAGATGTCTTGCACACCTGTACGCCACTTCTAAGTAGCTCTCTTGGTTCTCTTTAAGTTAAGCTGGGATTCTTGTATGTTTAGGCGTGATCTGGATGTAAATAAAAAGCTGTATGTTCTTAAATTGAAGCTGAAATGTATCCCTGTACAGAATCAGCCGATGTTTTCGGTTGATATTTCATAAACTCTCAGTTCAGAATCCATTACATACAGTGCTTTGACTGCATTATGACTAGCCTAGTCTGTGCCATAAATAAATCTATCACCACTGAGATCTTTTTTCTAGTCACGCCATGCACTGTCAAGCCAAAGAGTACAAGAATAGCATCACAGAAGAGCCGGGTCATTAAACAGACACGTGTAATGACAATCAAAAGAGCGCAGATAAACATCTATGACACTGACTTTGCTGCTAAACCCTCCTCTCTCTAATGCCATACAACAGCTTCAGGACAAACGTAGGACAAAACATTGGTGTATTGATGTTTTATTCAGATTAAGCTGGTTTTGATACTGTAGGGCATACATAAACACATATGTAATTGATGTTTAAGTAAATATGATGAATAATTGAATGTAGCAATACATCTGTAAATCTATTTTTTCAGCCAATCAGCAGGAAGTACATGGCAGACGGTTGCAGATCTTGTGAAATTGGAGAAGCACACGGTCACTGGACTGTCTCCGAATACCATTTACCTGTTCATTGTGCGAGCACTCAATGCTTATGGCCTGAGTGACCCCAGCCCCATCTCAGAGCCTGTTCGCACACAAGGTCTGTATGCAGGGGACCAATCAATATTACGACCTTTTGAAATAGAGATCTTAAAAAATGTGTGAACGTGTAATACAAATTATATTGTGTAAGTACAGTATACGATCAAATTACAGGTGGAAAGCTAAATAAATTGTGCCCGTTTTAAAATATTACATATTAATCAATTGCATTCAGTGTGGATTGGGCTTAAACATAAAATATATTTTACACCAAATGCAAAAGATCTATATTTTGTTTTTTATGTTTTTATTTGAATTAGAATCAACAAAAATGAAATCGAAACAACACAACACTATGATATATAAACGTTACAATTAAAATAGATTTTTAAAAAGGTTTTAAAGAAATGTTTTTCCATATTGCATTCATTTTTCACAATAAATAGTCACAATACATAAATCAATAATGTCAAAACTATTTACTTAATTATCATTAATCAAAATAAAATTCATTTTATATATATTTATATATATATAAAATGAATTTTATTTTGATTTATTTTATTTTCAACTTATAGTCCGAAAAATACGTTATATATATATATATATATATATATATATATATATATATATATATATATATATATATATATATATATATATATATATATCGTATTTTTCGGACTATAAGTCGCACCTGAGTATAAGTCGCATCAGTCCAAAAATACGTCATGATGAGGAAAAAAACATATATAAGTTGCACTGGACTATAAGTCACATTTATTTAGAACCAAGAACCAAGAGAAAACATTACCGTCTACAGCCATGAGAGGGCACTCTATACTGCTCAGTGTAGGCTACAGGAGAACTGAGTAGCATAGAGCGCCCTCTCGCGGCTGGAGACGGTAATGATTTCTCTTGGTTCATGTCAAATTCATTTTGATAAGTCGCACCTGACTATAAGTCGCAGGACCAGCCAAACTATGAAAAAAAGTGTGACTTATAGTCCGGAAAATATGGTGTATCTATATACTATGACTTATTATTTGGTGGTTTTGGTCATTTTCATGATATATTCTACATTTGTATAGTTTAAAGATGTTAATATTTTGTGTTCTGTTGCAGATGTGAGTCCTACAGGTCAAGGTGTGGACCATCGACAGGTGCAGAGGGAGCTGGGAGAGATGGCTGTGCAGCTTCACGAACCAGCGTTGTTGACGGCATCCAGCGTGAAGATCAGCTGGAATGTGAGTGCCGCTCATATCTGCGCTCCAAATCAGCCCCTCGATTCTCCTGCCGGCTCACTTTATCTCACCTCTCTGTCTCTGTCTCCCTCTTTCCATCTGTCAGGTCGATCGTCAATCTCAGTACATCCAGGGTTATCGTTTGCTTTATCGTCCTGCCGGTGGCTCCTGGTCCCAGCAGGAAGTGAAAGCTGCGACGGAGCGTAGCGCTGTCATCACTAACCTGCTCAAAGGCACGGAGTACGAGATTAAAATACGACCCTACTTTAACGAGTTCCAGGGCATGGACAGCCGCCCGCTGATGTTCCGCACGCCAGAGGAGGGTGAGAAATCTACAGCTCTTTCAGTTTCCATTTGATGCACTTCAGTTTAATTTTGTTCTAATCCATTCAATTCGGGTTCATTCAGCCCAACCTGACTCGGTTCTGTTCTGTTGTTCATAACATGAAGATGAATCGCTTCATTCAGGAAAATAAAATTATGGCGAGGGCTAATGTGGTTACTCGCTTTTCAAAATTTAATTTTAATTGAATTCTCTTCCAGTTCCCAATGCCCCCCCTCGTGCTGTAACCGTGGCAACAGTCAAGCTCAGCAACAGCTCAAGCATCAGTGTATCATGGCAGCCTCCCCCCACTGAGATGCAAAACGGAGTCATCCAAGAGTATAAGGTATATATTAGATTGTAAAACTCAGACAACAGAAAAAAAACTTCTTATGCCCCAAAGGCATGTAAAAAGTAACTTGTCTATTCACAGTCAGCTGCATGACGTGTCAAAATACAGTCAGCAGATTATTTGATTTGAATATTATTAATTTAATATTTATTCTAGCTACTTAATTCTTGATAAAGCCAGTGCTATAAAATACCATGCTATTTAAATGAAACTTAATTTAATAATTTAGTTCCATACCCGTATAGCCCGTATATTTCTTCTGAGGAATAGTTATTTTGAATAATGTTCCTAACCAAACAGTTTTAGTTCCCATTGACTTCTATTGTAAAACATTGACAAAAATACAATGAAGGTCAATGTGTTTTTTTTTTTTTTTGCATATGTACATTTTACAGGTCCAGTGACCAGGAGTTTTTAGGTTCAGACCTAAGTCTTATCTCTTTTCAGATTTGGTGTCTAGGTAACGACTCTCAGACGCGCTACCACATCAATCAGACTGTGGACGGGAACGTGCTGACCACTTTGTTAAAGGGGCTTCTGCCTGGTGTTTTGTACCAGGTGGAGGTGGCGGCAGTAACCAGTGCAGGAGTGGGCACACACAGCCAGCCTGTACCTGTGCTTATCAGTGAGTGCTTGCTAAAAAAAACCCAGCAGTGACTATTAAACTGAAAGAATTAAAGAGTGGAGTGATGGACTTGTGGAGTAAAAGTACCAAAAATTGTTTAAATTCTCTTTGATTGCTTTTTAAAGTCCCGCTATGAGACTAAATTGCTTAATTATTTCCAGTAAGCTGAGTCCTGTTAAGACATCTGTCTGAGTATCACTTTGATCTGTCTTTGCTCTCTTTTTCTCTCTCTTTCTCTCGTTTTCAGAATTGCCCGCAGAGCAGCCTACAGTCACAGGTGGAGGCAGCGAATCTGACGAGAATGTAAGTCTGGCTGAGCAGATCTCAGACGTAGTGAAGCAGCCTGCCTTCATCGCAGGCATTGGCGGGGCATGCTGGGTAATCCTTATGGGATTCAGTGTGTGGATTTATTGCAGACGGAAGAAGAGAAAAGAGCTCAGCCATTACACAGCATCATTTGCATACACACCTGCAGGTACGTGTGCACTTATTACACCAAATTACATTTGACATTAAATGATGATTTAGAAATTATTTTATATGCTTTTATTGTTTTATTTTTTCATGTATTGTATTTGTTTTTATTTGTATATTTTCAGTTTCATTTTAGTTTGCATTTTTGTAATTTTATGTGCTTTTGTCATTTTTGTCATTTTTTGTTTTACTAATATTTTTCTTAGCTGAAATGTATTTTTATTTTAGTTTTAGTAATTTTAGTACCAAAGCTTATTTTATTTCAGGGGGCAGCATTTCTAATTTCCTTTTTTTTTTTTAAGTATTGTATATATAATCATTAGGATTATATATAAGTAAAGATCATGTTCCATGAGGATAATTTGTAAATGTCCTACCGTAAATATATCAAAACCTTATTTTTGATTAGTAATATGCCTTTATTTGGACACCTTCAAAGGCGATTTTCTCAGTATTTAGATTTTTAGAACCATACATCATTGGAAATCTTATTTATTCACTAATTTCTAAAAATTGACACTTAAGACTGGTTTTGTGGTCCAGGGTCACATATATTAGATTTTCATCTTTATTTTGGTTAATGAAGATCATTTTAGATAACAATAACAACACTCACATTTAGCTTTATTATGTTTGCCTGAGGATCAGTTGTAATGTGTATATATATATATATATTTGTTCATCTCTTTCAGTTGGTTTTCCACATGGAGAATGTTCTGGACTTAATGGAAGGTAAATGGCACTTTTAGGTTCTTAAGCTTCAATTCACAGTGTAAATACATTGAATTTATTTCCTTCTATAGTTATTAATATTTTTGGATATCTCTGGATATGTAGGCCTGGTATGCTGGGTGCTAACATGGGAAATTACCCATGGCTGGCTGATTCATGGCCAACTACCAATCTCGTACACAACGGAAAAGACTCAGTGAACTGCTGTACATCTAAAAATGATACCCCAGAGAGATACTATAATGGTAAGACTTGCTTTTATAGAACAGCACCACTGGCCGTACTGTTCAATTCATTTAACACTGTTTCCACAGCACACAGTGTCATTAATTAAACCCTAATTTATTTACCATCGCTTCCTCAGAGGCGGGGATCTCTAATTACCTCAACCAAAATGACAAGTACAGCACAGACTCCAACGAAGGCCCCATCTACAGCACCATTGACCCCACCAGTGAGGACCTGCACAGTTTCTCTGCTCAGTATTCTCAACATACTACTCCCTACGCCAGCACTCCCATCATGCCTTTCACCAACCAGGCGCCCTGCAGCCCTGAACAGGATGGCAGCCACTGGATGACTCAGCCTGGAACCTCCAACGCTCAGTATGCCCAGCCAGACCGCTCCAAGACTGATAACGGTATAATTTCGGTCTTATCTGTTTCATTTCAGTCTTAATATGAATGCTGTGCTTGGCTGAATAACAGTGTTACTTTAGAATTATTTATATACTATTACAGTACTGTCTAATATTTTGAAATAGCTTTTGTTTTTTTACATTTTCAGTTTTCATTTACATTTTAGTCGTTTTATGTGCTTTTGTCATAGTTATTGTTTTTTATATTTTTATTCCGCTTTAATTTACAGTTTTAGAAATTTTATTACATAAAAATTGCTTTCTACAGTAAAACAACCAAAGCAGAAGTTGATGGGGAAGCCAGTGAAAATGCCATCTCTCAACTGGATGGATGCTTTGCCGCCACCACCTCTCTCTGGAGAACTGGACGAGTTTGAAGAGGAAGATGAAGATGAACTAATCCAAGACATGAGGTAAAGTTCACTAGCAGGCTAGAGGTTCATTTCAGTGCTGTGCCAGCTTTTGTAGCATTTTTTAAACTAAAATCTACAATTTTAATACTAATGGCAATGTGATGTTATTTAAACAATCTTGAGACAAACTTTCAGTCTCTATTCAATTAATTTTTTATGAGCTAGAAGGAAATAGCTGCCCAGAGAGTGTTCCAGTCAGGACTTTGGCAGACAAAACAAATGTCAAATTTCACTTCAAGCTCTTATACACCAGGAGTTCATTTTAGTTTTTAACTTCATTATTTACCATGTCTACATGATGACATCTTTTACCAATTTGCAGCATGCTAGCTAGCTGGGAACATGGCCTCTCTTAGCCTTCTGGACAAAGTTTTGTTGATTGTTCTAGGAAGAGTCTCAGTATTCACAAGGCCAGAGCAGTTTGATAGCTGTTGACAAGGCCGTATATGGAGGCTAACAAAGTTAGCGATATGCTACACTTGAATCTGGCCTGTTTCCTCGTGACGGCGTGACTGAATTATGTTTTCTTTTCCTGGTCTGTATCACATTAGTTCATTGTTAGTGAAGCGCGCAGTCAGCAGTAGCCGCAGAACGCCCCAGCTGCAGGTGCTGACAGGTAGAGATGCTCTTATTACTTTCTGCTGCCACTTCAGCCCAATAGCTGCCTTTGCGCGGCACTAACGGGGGCTGAGTCACATTAGCCGCAACGGTTAACCAGCCCTGACTCACAGTGAAGGTCTGTGAATCCGATAACCTTGACACAGCCCCCAGCAGTAACCGCATTAGCCAGTGAGAGGTACAGCGCTTCTCAAGTTCCTTCCTCTGAGCATTAGACGTCGTTCAAGGCACAAGCAAGCAGTGCAACACAGACAGCCAGACTGAATTTTTATCACTAGTCCTCAAAAGTGTGATGAACTAGTGGCTCATTAGGTTAACCTTTGTGGCAGCCTTAAGGCAAGAACATTGTCTCTGTCACTGCATTATTAATATAATTTTAATAACTCACCCTTCAGCTCATCGAGGCTCAAAAACGCGAAAGAAACACCAAGCAGCCGCATAGGTGTCATTGAGCTCAGCGGTTTCTCCTGAAAGTGCCCAAGGCATAACAGTGAGTCAGTGTCACTCAAAATGCCACTACATTTAACTTCTTTTCCATCACTTTTGTATGGATTGGACCCGCGAGAGCTAAGAGATCACGCACATGGTTATCTGGAGGCCAGGCTGTCTCATTTGACACAACAGCAGCAGGAATCGATATGCCACCGGTTGCATTGACCTGGTGATTACTGCAGCAGGCGATCATAATGAGTGTGCTGTGATTGATTTAGCAGAGGTTCTGGAGTTACTTAACCTTATGCTAAAAATGAGGGAATTTAGATATTGAGCAGAAACAAAGTCACTTATTCTCCCACTCTAAGTGAGAAGGGCAAGCGAGTGATAAGAAAAGTTGATGTTATTTATAATAATAGAGAAATGGTGGGTAGAGAATGTGCTCTGGCAGATTTGATGTTTTTAGTGTGTTTAAGCATAAGTCATCTTTTAGGGCTGCACTTTATTTATGGACCTGTAAATAATATTGCATCTTTTTTTCTTCACTCAGGTCCGATGAGGAAGAGTGGTGTCCTCCTCTCCCGGATAGGACTTACCTCATGGACGGTGTGATGGAGGATGGTCCCGCTCCTCCTCCTAGAGGAGAGGCTTCTTCCCCCACCACATCCTACAGCCACCAGTCCACTGCCACCTTAACCCCATCTCCCAGAGACGATGGCCACTGCCTCGATATACCCCGCCTACATCAGCTCGAACAGCCACAGATAGCACGGTGAGACGCATAAACCTTCAAATACTATTGCACATTATTCTGTGTATTTGCATATTTTTTGTCAGGTCAGCATTTCAGAGTTTATTTCATTTTAATTTTTTGACAGCTTGAGTTGTGCATAAGTCAACAACTTGTGCTCGTTCTAAACTTTATGGTGCATTTCAAAACAAATTTGAGATGCAGCATAAATGACACTTGCTTTATTCTCGAGGTGATGTTCACTTTAAAACACTTAATATGAGCGATCCTTCATCTGTCAGGAAACTACTCTCCTGCATTTCAGTTCTCTGCATCAATAGAATAGATGCTTTGTTTTCATTCTCTTAGGAGAATGTGTAGTGTTATTATTTGTTCCTGCAGGAGAAAACATGTTTTATGAATAATTTATCCTGTATTTGTAGATTATCACAGCACAGAGCAAATATTGATACTCTCATTAAGCTTCCTGCTAGACTGCAGTTGCACCAAGTTTAGAAAGATCATTTACTTTTACAAAGTGCTGATCTTGGTTTACTACGTTTTTCATTTAATTTGAGGTCATATAATGGTGTTCATGTGCCTTGTTGGCCGCAGCTCTGGGTTAAAACAATGAGATCCTTTGAATGGGTGCATTTCAGTTAGATGTAATGTCATTTTCTGATTGTATTTCATGCTGTCAAACGTTGTTCTAATTGACCGAACATATTTGTTATGGACAGACGGTTGCCTTGTGGAGCAGTGCCTGTTCCGCGAGCACCAAGCCCTCCTCTAACCCAGTCCAACCCAAACCTGTCAGCCAATCAGGAGTGCCCTGACAACACTGTGCCACACCGTTCAGCACATAAACAGGACCTGAGCCAAGGAGCTGCCCAAAGTGTAGAAAACATCAGCAACACCACGCCAGGTGTGTTTTTGTTCTCTATATAAATGTGCCAGAGACGTCTTGCTACTCTAGAAGAAGTAAAATGCCATTTTCTTGCTCCCAGCAATCTTAAATTCACATTTTCTACCTAAAGCAACTCCTAGATTAGCTACAATTGTTTTAGACGCTTTCATTGTCGTATTTCATCCACCCTTGTAGGTCGAGCGAGGCTCTCTGCAGACCACACTCCTCCTGGGCAGAAGTCCAAGGTGAAGAAGAAAACGACCAAGAGCGCTCAATACCGGAGAGATATACTGCAAGGCGGTGAGTTACTGTTGTTGATCATTTATGTTAGTTGATCATTTATCCTGCTCCCGCATACTTAACATGCTGGTCACATGTCTGCAGATCTGCCCCCTCCACCAGAGCCGCCTCCTGAGGATGAGGACGACTGTGCTCAAGCAGGGGGATTCGAATGTGGGCGGACGTCCCTCGAGAGAGTGGGCAGCTCCCATTCCTCCATGGAGAGAAGAGAACTGAGCACACCCAATCGGAAAAACTCTTCTCATAGACGGATAGATGGTTAGGGAGCACCTGACAATCTCATTTTAAATGCTGTTTTAATAGTTTTTTTTTTTTTTTTGTCTCTTAAAAGCACAGTTATTTCTTTACATTGTATAGCCTATAAAAAATGTGTATTTATAAAAAAAAAAAAAAAAAAATTAAATTAGCTGGCTTTCTTTTTTATATATAATTTTTTATGTATTATTTTTTTCCAGTTCGGGTGTGTTTGTGTGTGTTTTTTTTCTTCTTCTTGCTTTCTATTTTAAAGTTAATAAAAGTTATATTGTATCAATACACTTTTGAACCCTAACATTATAGCTTTGTTCATGTGGCTCACAGCAGAGGATGATTTAGTTCCTTACAACAAGCCCAACTTCCTTTCTCGGGGTCAGATGTCCAGCAATTGCTCCACAACAGGAAGTTCATCATCACGGGGGTCAACAGGATCACGAGGGCACGGAACGGGCAGGAAGAGAAATGATGTAAGACCGAGTAACTTTTCTCACACTGTACAAAACCATTTTCCTAATCACTAAATCATAAAAACATCTAATAATCCTTAAAACAAGAGTCATATTTTCTATTTAATATGCATTTCTATTATTTACTGATTATTTAATTGCTCATTTATGAAAATGGCACACTACATTAAGACTTGTTTTCTAAATAGATTTGAATTGATCTATTATAAGTTTTGATCAGTAAGGATTGATGGGAACTGGGTTACGCACATCTAAAGTCACTCCATATGGGCTGAAGAGTCTCTTCAGATGTCTGACCCCCCTCTCAGGTTACTCCCTCTGGAACATAAAAGGCAGACCACATAAAAGAGGGCTATATGTTCCCCGGGGAGAGAGTTTCGGGTTACCCCGTCCTGTCACGGTGGTTAGCGTTATCTTTCCAGTCGGACAGAGAGTGTGAATAGGTTCTTGACGGCGAGAGGAGAGAAGAGGTCTGCCTCTGAGATCGCCTTTATTCTGTGTCCTCAGATCTTGTCACGTCACATGATGGACACTCCCTGCTGCATTAAGTCGTCCATAGACATCCCAAACCGAAAAGCCTTTCTTTTGTCCTGAGAGAGACCACAATTATCTGCTGAATAGAACAGCTAAGCTGGTTGACCAGTCTAAATGACCAGTTAAAACCACTGGTTACCAGTGAAAGGTATATTTTAGCCTATATTATTATTTTTTTCTTCTCTTCCAGGAGACGAGATAAGGGAAGGCTGTGAGACACAGGAAGTTTGACTTGGACATCCCTCCGTTTTCGTTCGGAAGCTGAATAGAAGAACCGAAGAGAAGTGGTGTACACTCGCGTGTGTACAGATGTCAGAGCGTGATTCTGGGACTTTTGATTATGTTATTAATTATTATTATTGTTATTTATGACCTTCAAGGGGGCATTTTTCATCATGCTGTTACTGTAAATAATCATCCGCGGAAGCTTTTTACATGGGGTCCATATGCCAGGAAAGAAGAGTATATTGTATTTATACATGAAAGAAGAAATGAAATCATGTTAAAAGCTCTGATATTATAGATGAGTTCATGTCTGAATGTGCCAACCTCTTGTAGAAATGTATACAGCAGCATTTCAAAGCATAATAATATTGCACTCGCGTTGTGTTGGAGAACAACAACAAAAAAATAAAATAATAGAAAGCACAATATGTGTTGTTTGACCAGCCAGCTAGACAGCCAGCCTCATGACCTAACTGAGCCGAGGACGCTTCTGTCTGCCCGTCTCGTCTCCGTCTGTGGATCCCCGTCGTTGCGGTCACCAGAGAATGTGTTCCACCCCCCCACTTTCTTTTCAAAGCCAAGAGAGTTTGTCATTTGACGACTGTTGTGAACGATTGTACTTGTCTTTTTTAAGGAGTGTGTTTTGGAGATTGTGAGGAAATGTATTTCATTCTAAAAACCAAAATTATGTTTCTTTGACTAACTTTTTGGTAGTCCTTGTTGTTTTGTATAAATAAAATACATTTGCTGAGTTTCTTAGTTTATTTTCACTGTGTGGGAAGTTTTGCGTAACACTGCCCAAATGTTCACGCAAAGAAAGAAGGCTTAACTTTTATTCTTGCTGTAGTATTGTTGCTCCGTTGTGAAAGCGAAGCTGCTTTGTGTGGTCTTTCAAAGGAGGACACAACTAGAAATCAGCAGTTAAGTTGTATTTACAACTGTTCAAGAACAGTTCAACCAACATTATTCAGTTGTGTGCAGCACATTTTACAGAGGACAAGGACTGTTTTCTGGGAGAGTAGGCTACAATGCTGATGTTCTGACAAATAATTTTGAGTCACAGCCTGTAAGTACGTGTTCATATTTAAAGGATTTGCCAATGATGATTCAAACGTGAGTTTAGAGCTTGTTTGTCATTTCTTCAAACACAAATGCAGACATGGTTTTAAGTTTTTCGCGGCACGATGCAACACAACGTGTAAAAATTATAATCAGTATATATGTACCCACTGCAAGCTGCAAATACCTTGTTGGTAAAGGGTTTTATTGGTTTTGTCTCATCACACCGGGTATGTTTATGGGCGTAACATTTCCATCACGTGCTTCAGGTATTCAGCCAATCACAATGCGCTAGATACAGTAGCTGGCCAATCACCATACACCTTGCTTTTAAGAACAATGAGCTTGGTAAAAAATCGATACGTTTCAGAAAGGTGGGGCATAGAGGAGCAACCATAATTTACATTATGTGGAAAATTATGTTTTTTTTTAACCTTAAACACATTTCATTACACCAGATACACAAAATAATGTTTTTAGCGACATCATATGATCCCTTTAATGTGTGAATCATACTACACTAGCTGCATTTGTATGTATTTGATTCACTACAAAGAACCGGCTCACAAGAGTCATTCGTTCTGTATTTGAACTACATTGATGTACCCTTTGTATGGTGATTAAACAGTTTAAAACGTGAAGGGATAGGTCACCCAAAATTGTAATTACACCATGAGTTACTCACCCTCAAGGCATCATAGGAGCATATGACTTATTTCAGATGAATCCAATGGTGCTGTGTAAGACATTTTTTTTATGATGGATGGATGCACTTTATTTGGCTTCTTTTGGACTATTGAAAAATAACACTCTTTCACTGCCATTATAAATCTTGGCAGAGCCAGGACATTAAAAAAAAATAAAAAAATAATAACCCTGGTGTGTCCAGCTTCCTGTAGAGTTTGGCTCCAACCTTACATAAACAAACCTGAACCATCTAATCAAGGTCTGTATAATTACTAGAACATTCCAGGCAGGTGTTGGAGCAAGTTGGAACCAAACACCCCTTTTTAACAAGGCTGTTGATCCAAGAACATGTTCCACTCTTGTCAACATAACCATGTAGGTACTCATTTGTGCTGTTAAACAATATGATTTAAGCTTTGAGCAGCTAGTCGAAGGTTCTTCTCATGATTATCATTTTCAATATGAATCAATCCTAGAGGTGGATCACATGGAAGGAGCAATTTCTTGAGAGAGGTAGGGGGTACAGAGATCACCTGAGCTTTCACCTTCGAAGGTCTCCTTAGAATTCAGACCAAGTAGTCAAGACTTGCACTGTTCCTTAAGTGGAGACCCATTCCCCATAAATCACTAGCTCATTCATTAGCTTTGTGTCAGTGGAGACACGCCCAGGAGGGCCAGAGGGGAGCAGATCGCAGTCAAAATACCATTCTCCCATTTCCATGTTAATTACAGAACCCTGAGATGGATGCCTTCAACCGCATTGTTCATTTAATGTATGCAAAGTGCATGCAATTGGCACATTAAAAACAAGAGGACAATGTTCAAACAAGCTAGTAAAACCGCGGCTTTGTCATTTGGCTTTGAAATCAATGTCAAGATGTTTTACGACAAACTCTGGGTTAAAACGGCTGAATGCTCTTTAGAGATGAGAAAAGAATGATATTAGTGTTTACAGCCTCACAGCTGTCGAGCTGTTAGTTAGGTACGAGGACTCATTTATGTGATAAGTGAGCAATGTTTGCACCTCTGAGATAAACCGAACCATCGGCCCGTGAGAGGTTCTTGAATACGCAGTCAACTGTTTGGTGTAATCTCTGCAATTCTAGACCAATTGCACATAAATGCTTTTTCTTTTCTCTCCACAGCTCCAGTCGAACTAGCTTGGATTTGTGTACCCTGCCTGTGGAGCGTAGGCTTTAGGGAACAGAAGGACCCTTGAGTTTAATCTTTCTCGGGGCAGATCTGGGTCAGTGAAGGCCAACAGAAGGCTGGATCCCATGGGGCCTGTGCAAAACACTCTGCAATTTCTCATCTCCACACACACCCGCCTCTGAACCTCTAACTGGGCACAGGACCTCGGGTAAGCCCACTTGACTGGATGGCGCGCCAAACAGGGGCTTTCATTTTCATTTAGTGTGTTGATGGATGCAGACGAGAGAGATGATGACTCAGGTGTTGGACATTAATTTCAATCTAGCCAATCATTTAGAGCCGCAATGCATTACCTTGGAAATCGGTCCCATGTGCTAATTATTCCTGGAAACATTTGGGGCTGACAGAACTTAGAAATGTTCTGACAGAAATTTGGATACAATGACGTTTGGTTTTAAATTTCCCTGGCAAGTGAATTGTTAATGTTACTTGCCAAGTCATTGCTGTTGCTTTCACTTAGGGTTTGACATTTGAACAAACGCCTAACATTAAGTATTAAAGTTTGGTGCAGAACTCGTCCAGTAACATTTTGTGGTGCAAACTGATAATTCTTATAATGCAGATTGCTGAACAGATTTTTATGATTACTTTTTGGGGTCATCAGTCGTAATAAAAAAAAAAGCCTTTTTCCACCTTACAAGATGACAATAGCAGTAGTAATAATAATAGAACATTTTTAGTTATGTCTTACAGTGGCCTCTTTTTCTCATAACGGCATGTTTTAAATATCTAGCACTTGTGACTTTCTATCTCACAACTGAAACTTTCAGTTGACTGTCACAATTGTGTCCAAAACTGTCCTAAAACCAACTATTTCTCAGTTTCAACTTAATTTCTTGTATTTTTAACTTTAAATCTCACAGTTGCAACTTTTTATCTCATAATTGCAAATGCATTATACACAATTCTGACTTTATTTGCAGTTTTAGATCGCACAGTTGCAACTTTATATCTCATTGTTGACACTGTTTCTCAAGTTTGTTGATATTCATTGTATTTGCAGCTTTATATTTCTCAACTGCAATTTTATTTCTCATATTTGGCAGTTTATATCTAACATTTGTGAATTTCCTGTAACTTTATATCAGAATTGCTACTTTATTTCTCACAATTGTGACAGATTCTTGTATTTGCAGCATTATTTCTCAAAATTGTGAATTCGTATCTCACAGATGTGACTGTTTTTACTTGGTGGATTAAGGTAAAGCACAAATTTAGTTAAATATTTGATCTCAATCACTTATCGGCAAGGATTTTAATAAGAAAAACTTCTAAAAACCTAATCATTTTATAAGAAAGAATTGTTTCATGCAAAATAATCCTTGCAGACAAATGTGGGGTGTTCTGCTGTGACAAATGAATGAAATAAACCAAGCAAGAGAGAAGCAAAACTTGGTACCGTTTTAGTGTGCTCTTGCATGGCAAACTGGGTCAAAGGATTACCAGCAGGCTATAAAAAGATGCCTTTTTGGCCATTGACTAATTCAAGCCTGTAGATCTGAACAGTGTGTTTGTGTGCACACGCATAAAAGTGTGTAATGGGGGAGGTGTGTTTTTATGCCAAGCATATGGCTGTAGGGAGAGAGAGAAGGGGACAAGCGATAATCCCTCTGCAGTCATGCCATGGTCACTTGTGTTTTCTGTGAGTGTGTGTGTGTGTGTGTGTCCAGCGGGTGTCTAGGGTTGTCTGATTTGGTTCTGCTGGCTTGCGGTGAGGATTAGTGATCTGGAGGGCCGTACATGTTCTCTTGACAGACCTCTTGTGCTCCCTTAACTACAAAACAGTCGGACACACAAGCAACAAACACAAACATATGTCATAGTAATCTGAGAGGCAGATACTTGTGATGAAATATCCACTTATGATCTTTTTATTAACTTTTAAAAAAGGCATTTCATATTATAAAAATAAAAGTCATTAAAATGCAACTTTTTAGTAGTACAGCAATTGTGAGAAATATTTGATGTACGTAAAAAAAAACAAAAAACAATCATCAATAAAAATTACTTTTTGTTTTAAAAAAATTTGTCTAAAATTGCTAACATTTAGTTAAATTACATTCTGATTTATATGAAAAATAAACTAATATTTTAAGTAAATTAAGATTTAAATTATAATATAATAAAAAAAATAATTGTAAAATACAAAAGCATCTTGTATAATATTTCTTGTGTATTTTTCCTTGTCGTATAAAAGCATATATGATTTTGTAAAATTGTAAGTGGAGTATTATTAAATAAAATTGCTTTATTTACATTTCGTTGAATGCCAATATGAACATCCTGTACAATAGTCTTTATTATAGTGTGGTACAACTCAACTGCACCTACTGTGATTTGCAGCAGTGTGTTCTTATATTTGACCTTGCTACATACCCAAGCCCATCAAAACTACAAGAAATGGGGGTTGCCCTGAGGAATACAGGGAAATGTAGTCCATAAACGACCCCTAGGCATGTGCAAGTCGATCATCGGTGCGAGGGGGTTTCCAGATGTCCTCTCCAGCGCTCAATGCCTGAGTGTCGGCTAGATGTAGCAGTGATTCTGGCCTTGTTGGAGGCTTTTAACTGGGCCTCCAACTCCTCCACCCACGCTGTGCTCCAGTCCCACACAGGCAGCGGCTCCAGCTCTCCAAAACAATCTCGAGGGGGGAACAGAACACTCAGGGGGGATGCAGGCGGGGAGGAATCTGCAGAAAATGCACGATCACATACACATCACAAAGGAAATCAAGGCAGATGAATGCATATGCATGCACATAGGTATAAAATACACAAAGAAAAGCATTCTGTTAACGCGTATAAAGACGTACAAGTCAATTTTACCATTATAACACTCAATGATAATGCACAATGGTGCTGAACTCATCAGTTACAATGAACTAGTCATATAACCTGATGCATTCACAGAGATTGAAAGACAGACAGGGAGCGAGAGAAAGGGGGAAACAATCAGCAAATGGAAAGAGGAAAATCCCAGTAGGTTTCTCTTTTGAAAGCCATGATTGATTTGCTGAAACTTCAGAGAGGATGATGGGGGAGCTCAGACAATTTGCAGGCAGGCTCTCAAATCCCTTTATTTCTCATTGTACCAAAGTAGCGCTGCTATTTTTCACTGTCTCATTGGGAAGAGTAATGCTGCAGTGCCTCGTGAATCTGATTTGACAATGAAACTTCCCATCCCAAATACGGGATGAGAAGTTAAATGTTAATACATTAGATAACAAAATAGATAAAATATTTTCTCAAAACTAACCTCACTTTTATGAGTCATTTTTTGCTATTCTTTAACCTACAGGTCTCTGGGTGAAGGCAGGTGTAATTTATCACATTAACTACTATACGAACATGTTCCATTAAGATTTGACAAGCTGAAAGTGTTTAAAATCCTAATTTTTCATTTAAAACCTAGCAACATCTTTTGCTTGTGTTGTCTTTCTTTAGAATAAAAGCCACTTGCGTTGACGCTTTTTTTAATGCAGTGATATTCAGACATTTTTAAGTGACAAAATACTTTGGTTGCACTGTATACACAAAATTATGAATCATTTTAAATGAGCTAAATTGAAAGCAGATATTTAAACAATACTTTTTGATGACTATGCAAATATTTTTTTTATAGATTTACACTGCATACACTTTAGACATTCTACTTACTGTAAGTAACTTTGCAACTACATGTCAACTAACTCTGAATCTGTGTGGACTTGCTGATAAAGCCATGAAACTCTATATAGCATGAGCAGATTGTTCCACCTAGTGGACGTATCTGAAAACTACATCTGTACTTGCTGTTGACCAGCTTAGTACTTGAATCATGTGGAGACAATGAAATACAGTACAACAACCTAATTCTACAGAGGTTGAAGAGAGTTTGTATCTTGCCTGATAAAGTACCGCTCGTGGATTCGGCTGTCATAGCCAGGATGCGGGCAAAATTTGCATCGTTTATGAACGAGTAGTCAGAACAGCTGATGATACTCGTTCGAGCGCTTGTCATGTTGCTCTCTGACACCGAACCCCAGCCGTTCCACAACGAACCCTCCCATTCGCTACAGCAAGTTGATTGCGTGCTCCTCAGGGTAGCTCTCCTGAGGCCGACTGGCTGAGACTCCCGCTCTTCATCCATCTCCCGTTCCGCAGGCCCACAGATGTAACCAAACGTGGGCGTGGGAGAGAACGGATGGGGCAATGAAGGAGAACTTTGACGGGACGTACTGTTGGGAGACATCAAAATTAGCCCTTGGCTTGATAGTTTCTTCAGATAAATGCTCTTTCAGATGTTCTTTTACCTTTGCCCCTGTGGTTTGAGGCTGGTCTCCATGTATTGAGTGTGGCCCTGAGTACTGAGCGTGGTGTCCTGGTAGTCATCATTGGAAAGACAGAAGGAGACCGAGGAAAGGTGGCTGAAGGTCGGGCTTGGCTGGGCTGGACTGTGGTGGCTTGGACAGCCTGTTGTGGCCGTAGCGGGACCCTGGAGCCCAGATGCCGTACACACAGACTGCAGAGAGCCGATGTCAACTGTCAATTTGGTGGATCTGGTAGACCTGAGGGATCAGATATAGATGGGCATATCATAATCATGTTTCCTTTCTAACCAGTGACTAAATACTAGCATATCACTCATACTAACATACTACACCTAGTATTTCTGGCATTGCTACGTCTGCTGTTATAATAGTATAAAACTTATAGATTTTACCTACCTTTTACCTTAACCTTTTTGATTAGTTTCGTTTTGCATGATAACTGCTTAGCATATTAGCTTAGCATACCGTAGCAGCCTTCAACACAGGCAAATGTTAAATTATTAGGTTTTATTGTATAATTGAACATATGTGTAAGGTTTTGCTAAGCTATTAAACAATTCTCATATTTTTTAGTTATCTTACTTCTGGATGCTAACTGATCAGCATACTATTAGCGTAGCATAATGTTATACATTTAACCTGTAAGTTTAAACCTTTACCCAACATAAATGTTCGATTATAAGCTTTTCTAGTATAATTGAACATATCTGTAGAGTTTTTGCTAAGCTAGCAGGCTAATTGTTTACGTCTGCTGCATTTCTAATGAAAATAACTTTACTATGGAGCCCTGCAGAGGACATCCAGTGATTTATTAATTTGATCCCTTGTTAGCAAGTCATGCCCATGGTTTACTAATTCAACTTAATTTTTTGTTCATTTGTGGCCTTCATTTAAAGGGATACTCCACCCCAAAAGGAAACCCATAAAGCTTTGTTCGTCTTCGGAACACAATTTAAGATATTTTGGCTAAAAACCGGGAAGCTTGAGACTGTCCCATAGACTACCAAGTAAATAACACTGTCAAAGTCCAGAAAAACATTATCAGAATATTCCATCTGCCATCAGTAGTTCAACCATAGACAATAATTTTTTTTGTATGCGAATAAAATAAAAATAAGGGCTTTGTTAAACAATTCGGTTGTCAACAGTCTCCTTTGTCTCTCCAAATCACTCAAACTGTCTACGCTCTTCTGTGTCAGCCGCGCCACAAGGATGCATTGTTTACTTTCAAATCAAAGCATAAATACACATAAAAACAGCACATCCTTGTGGTGCGGCTGACACAGAAGAGCATACGCAACATACGATGATATGGAGAGACACAGAGGAGACTGATAACAAGAATTGTTGAATAAAGTCGTTATTTTTGTTTTATGTGCATACAAAAAAAAGTATTCTCATCACTTCATAATGTTACGGCTGAACCACTGATGGCAGATGGACTATTCAGATGATGCTTTTCATACTTTTCTGGATCTTGACAAGTGTTATTTACTTGGCAGTCTATGGGACAGTCTCAAGCCCCCTGGTATTCATCCAAAATATCTTAAAAATTGTGTTCCGAAGACAAACAAAGCTTTTACGGGTTGGAATGACATGGGGGTCAGCGATTAATGACAAAATTTCCATTTCTTCTTTAAACTCCCCGTCCGTTAGAGTTGAGCTACAAACTAAATTGGTTTCCAGTCTTTTAGTCTGAGAGCTGAGAGACAGTAGTAGACTTCTCTCTTCTCATGGTACAATGACACGTTATAGTCACAGATACCTCATTATGGACCGGCAACCTCTCGAATGTCTGAGAAATGGACGCAAATCTTGAGCTCTGTGGCAGTAGCGATTTTCCACTACTCTCTTCATCCTATGACAATGGTGAAACTGAAGTTTATGACCATTTAAGAAGCCGCATTAAAAAGAAAGACAATCTAAAGTTCTAGTTTGTGTCTGTGCACTGAGAAGGAACTGAACTCTGATAAACAGAAACCTGAAACTTCAAAGCGTTCTGCTGAATACTGTTGCCTACAGGGAAGAAAAATCACAAATGAGATCACTTTCTTATCTTTAATGGTTTCTCCTAGATAGCTATGAGATCAAATGGATAGCAAATAGATGAATTTATAGCTTCTTAGAAGTTTCTGCTCAGAGAAAGACCCTAGTGATCTCATGTCTCCTTTATAGATTCAGATGTCAAATACTGTGCTCTGATTTCCCTTGACACCAGCAAAAGTCTTACATCAAACTCTTTCCAGACCAAATTATCTGAATTTTGTTTCCCACATTTTTTTTTTGCTCTTTTAACATGTCAATGATTGTCTCATTTGTGCTTAGTTTTATTTCTTCTTCTTTAAGGGAAACATGGCACAGAGGCGATACCTTTAAACCACATAACGGCACTACTCTACAGTAAAGTTTCATTACTTTATGTAACCTAAACAGCAATTTATATAATTTGAAATGTTAAAATGCAGTATTTTATAAAGTTATAAAGTAACATTTAAAGTTCACCCAAAAACTTAAATTCTGTCATCATTTATTTACTCACCCTCATGTCATTCCATATCTGTATGACTTCTTCAAAATGATAAAGAATGAATGTTGGAATACTGGAACCCATTGACTCTCATAGGCAAAAAATCCCCCCCCCCCACCCAACACACACAAAATAAACCCAGAGACATTTTTCAAAACATCTTCTGTTATGTAGTAAGTAAGTCTTTGAGGTTTAGATAACCAAATTTTCATTTTGGGTGAACTATCCATTTAACTTGGATTAATAAATGCTAAAAACTATTGTTCATTGTGACTTAAAGATATATAATGCATTACCTAAAGTTACCCAATTTAACCTTATTATAAAGTTTTACCAACATGTTCTGCTGGGCTATAAATGAGCAATAAAATCATTGAAGATTTAAATTTTGCTTTGGGTATAATGTGATTCTCACTCGTCCTCTGAGCTGAGGCTGTAGTTGTCCTCCACAGGAAGAGGTGGAGGGCTGGGTAACATGTCCACCAGTTGCAGAGAGGCAGAGTAGTGCAGGATACGTGAAGAACTCAGCGGCTTCACAGGCTCCGATACACCACCTAATGGAATGTAGACCAGCTTTGAACAGATGAAATAAATAGATTGCATAACAGAATTTGGACATGCTAATGTTTAAACCTGCAGGGTGCTGATTGAATCTTTGCTGATGGTTACTCGATGCACTGCACACTGCCAGACTAGCAGGCATTAGTGGGGCACTTTTTACAGCATGCAGCTCTGAAAGTAGACAAATTGTGTTAGTGCTGGACAAAATAAATGCGAATAACTCGCTGAATGAATGAATGTCTCACCACGTTTGTAATTTTTCTCCCATGATTCCTTCAGAACTCCCATGCTGGGCTGGGCAGGGAGGACACGTCTCCATGGCAATGCCTGCACTTCCCTCACAACAGCAGTTTTGACGATGGGTTCAGTGATTCGAACAGTTTCGGAGTTATGCAGCGGAGATTTGCTGTGGGGCATTCTAGGACCGCGTCCTGGACTATTAAATGTCTGCAGTTCCTTGCCGGTAAGATCCATATAAAAGGTGCCATAGACGCCACAATTGTCTGGTACAATCGGTACGGCTGACCGTACATGGTTGGTGTCCTTTTTAGCCATAATGGGCAGAGCTGTCAGTAGGGGGGTAAAAAAAACAGACTGATTTGCATAATGCGCCAAGATGTCAACGGTAATTAGAGTTGAAGAGGACTCCGCAGAGTCATGACGTCAGGGGTGACAGGCATTTTTTTAAGGTTCTACGGACATATCTGTCATCAAGAGAGATGACGAGAGGAAAAAAAGAATAATAGGTAAGGTTTGAAACTCGTGAGAAGGTTATGACTATGTATATTAACTAAAATCATGACTTACTGGTCCTCCGCAAGCCAGAGTTCTCTTGACTCGGGGTCCAAAGGCCCTGCTTGGGCTCACTGCTGGAATCTGGCCTCCAGCCTCCAGAGATCCACGGAGAGTCTGGTGCTGCCATTCTAGAAATGACATTATAAGGATGGTGTCGCAATTACTTATGGAAGCCTATTTAACAAGTATAGTATAGTATTACGTAAGAAAAAAAGTCATGCTTTGGTAAATTATTATTATGAGATAAACAGTAAAAATTATGACTTGTTGAAATTATGAGATAAAAAGTAAATTGACAAATGAGATATTGTCATAATTACGATACAATAAATAATTATTATTTAAAATGTACTGTAAGGAGACTATCTCATAATTGCAACTTAGTATGTCATAATTTAGATTGTTATCTCATAAGTTAGTTTTATTAAAGCATTGCTTTTTTTCTCATGTGAAATAAAGAGATGAGCTTCTATAGAATTTAGATTCCATAGTTACTAGCTGGTGCATATATTGAAATCAACATTTAGTGTACTTTTTGGAAATGTGTCTTGGAAAAATGTTTTTTTTTTTTTTTTTTTTGTAGTTTGGTATTCTTTAAAGTACAATTGTATATGAACATGGTTATCATGCAGTACTGTGGTATATTTCAAATTTCAATAGTATTATCACTGAACAATGCTTCCATTATTGTCTTCTTAAATCAAACATCTACATTTTTACCTGTGTTTGATGATGTGATCTTCAATTTCAAGTCCATATAAGCCTACAAATAAAAAAGTGAAAATTATGATTATGTGTGTATAGATAAACAAAAATAAATCAAGACTTTATTATAGATTACCTGAGCGTTTGCCTCTCAGGTTGGTGGGTCTGACATGTCTCCTGTACAAAAACACGGCAGTAATCATCAAAACACACAGGAGGATGCCAACGCTGCCAATGATTACCGGCTTTTTAATCACAGCAAGGAAGTGAGACATACTGAGTATGTCTGTCTGATAAGGTGTCGCCTCCAGCCTCGACTCTGGGAAAGAAAGAGCGACAAAATAACATATCGAGCAGATTACACTTTAAAATGATTGTTTCATACCTTAGTGTTTTCTTCACTAACCTATGAGCAGTTTGTATGGATCGCTCTGGACCCCCACTCCTGCCCCGTTAACGGCAGCCACCGTGGCCCAGAACAGCTTGCCGGGCTGCAGTGTGCTGATCTCAATACTGTGTGTTCCACTGTCCACTGTCCAGTTAAAAGAATTCTGTTCCTCAGTCTCCACACACCACACCTGTCACAAAGTAGAACAGCTTAGTAAAATCAAGCAGGCTGCTACATATTACATATATAGGTATGTATATTTGAATTTTATGTGATTTTAGGTCAATATGTTATCACAACAATAGACTGAAGTGGGAACTCAAAATGTAATGGTGCAGCAGCTAATGCTTATATAGAGAGCAACAAATAAATTAGTGGAAAATATGCATCAGTTTTGTGATCCGAAACTAAACTGTGGAATAGAGTCCTGCAACGGGTCAGGTACACGCGGATACCCGCATAAAAGTGGCTAAAACGGGTGGATTTTGACATTCCTAAAATTCACGGGTGGGGATGAGGGTGGATAACTAACTCCTTGCGGGCAGGTAGTAGCGCAGATGAAAAATATGTGCAATATTTGTACACAAATGCAACAACGATATGACATTTGACCCATCACATCACCGCCACTGCGGAGAGAGAGAGAGACTTTTCCACAGCTGGATCTGTAATTCAAGAATGGAGAACGCAACTTAAACCTAGGACTGTGGACGATTTTATATTATCACGAGTGACCGGTCAGATCTGGTGCTGAACTTTGCGGGTACGGGTGGGCGCCGATCTCCAAATACAGACCCATGCAGGACTCTACTGTGGCATACTAGAAACAGTGTATTTTTTTGTAGCAGTCAACCGATCTGAAATGGTTGATTTTGGCAGGGTCATGTAATTTCTATGTGATCAGACAGTCTAGAAGTGTCTTAGGCTGAAAATAGGAATTATTTAACTGCTTCCAGGCTTCTTTTGATTAAACATGAATTTTAATTAAATTAAAATTTGGAACTAGAGAAAAAAACTATTTTCTCTTACAAATTCCTCCATATCTACTGGAGAGAATGCTTCTCAGGGCAATATTAGCATTTTTTCACAACGAGTGTCTTTACGCTATAATACCTGATATCCCTGAATGATTCCATTGTGAGCATCATGAGGCGGAGGCTCCCAGCTGAGGTGCACTGTGTCATTACTGTCAGTGGGCATTGATATGGACACATCCTGAGGTGGTGCACTGGGGACTGTGAACCAGGCACATGGTTACAGTTTGGTTTTAGTACAAAGGTTTGGGGTTAATACAATTTATACAATTGAAATGTTTAAGTCTCTTAGTTAACAATACCACCCCTCGACTGAAGTACTTAGGAGTATCATGCAAATGCCATGGTACTGTAAATGAATAAGGTCATTTATATTCTCACCTATCTCTGGCACTCGTAAGTGTCTAGTGTTGCTATCCCTGCCATACAAGCTGCTGCCGTAGGGTCGGACTTTGAACTCGTACTTGTAGCCTCGCTTCAGAGGTCCCACGTGTGTGTGAAGGCCAGGCTGAGGAACCCTTTGAACTGTCCAGTCTGAGCTGGCCGGCAGGAGAGAGCGATACAGCACCTCAAAGCCTTCAAGATAATGAGGCTGTGACATAGACGACTGCAACTACAAACAGAAAGACAACAGAACACTTGTGATGCCATCTTAAAATGTTACTTAAGGAAACACAGTTATTTAAAGTGTGGTGCCTGAACTGTATTACCCTCCATGTAACTTGAGACATGTTGGAGGCGGTACTCATAACTGTGACGTTCTCCAGGCTCACGCGTAAGGCAGACAGCTCCTTGTGTAAGTCTCTCAGGCTGGTGATTCCTGCATCTGTTACATATATTAGCCATCACATAAGACATCACTTATCTAAACAAGGTGAGTGGGATACAAATGGCATGCTGGGAAGTTGTTTAAGTGCTGTTAATTGACTGATTACATGCATTCTTACCCTCTACAAGAAGCTGTGCACTGGCCACAGACACCCCGAGCTTATTTTCCGCAGTGCAGGTGTAGCTACCCGCGTCCTGCGCCGTCACATAGTGGATTTGCAGACTGTGGTCGGGGTTGATTAAATATCTGGCAAATGCAATTGCGATGTAAGATTAAGAATGTAAATTATAAGGAATCTCACAATCCTTATGCATCTGGGATTTTTACTTAGGGGGATGCAGACCCCTGGAGGTTCTTTTTAGGTACTGCAGTGGGTCTATATTACTATACTGATTCTATATTGTTAAAACATGATGCACAATGAGCATCACTGTGATGGTTATTTTGAAGGGTCTGTGCATGCATCTGACCTGCCACTGGGTAAAGGTCCTTTTTCTCGGCTCCACTCTACAGAAGGAATTGGGTCTCCATTGGCCTCACAGAAAAACTGTGCAGACGCTCCAAGCTGCACTGAAACATCCTCTGGTTTACGCAATAAAACTGGCTTAGCTGAGGAAGAAGGTCAGATGTATGAGTCTCCATGCATGAGTTATTCCTAATCTTTCAGAGCAATGATAGTCTCACCTAATGCAGACAGCCGAGCCGCACGACTCTCTCTCACTCCAGCTGTGTTTGAGGCTATACAGCTGTAAACTCCAGAGTCATTCTTCTGGGCTGGAGCAATGATCAGTTTACCATTCAGCTCCTATACAAACAGATACACAGAATCCAGGCACACAAAACACTGTTCAGTCTATCTGTTCAGGTCTAGCTCTCTATTCACTTTCTGTGTTATACTGCCTTCTACAGACATACACAGGGACGAGTTCTCATGGAGAAGACTTTAACTGATAAATCAAACCCATTAAATAAGAAAACAGAATCTTATTAGAGTATATTTTGCACTCACAGTGTAATGTTCATTGCTGCTGTTGATTAGGGTCCCGTCTTTCCTCCAGGTTACGTTGGGCTCAGGATATCCAACAGGTGGTCTGCAGTTCATCACAGCCACCTCGCCAATCGCTACTTCCACGTCACTGGGCTGCACACGGAACTCTTCTCGCAGAGCTGAAAATCACACACGCGGGTGGAATGAGTGAATAATAACTAGCTAAATAAAACATATATATATGTTGGGTTCTCTCTCTATACATATAGTGTGTTTCAAAACTTAATATACACTACTGTTCAAATGTTTGTGGTCAGTAAGATTTTTATTTTTATTTTAGAAAGAACTTTTATCAAGCAAGGGTCTGGTAAATTTATCAAAAGTGACAGAGAAGACATTTATGTTACAAAATATTTATATTTATAATTAAATGCTATATCATAGTTTACACAAAATTATTAAGAGGCACAACTGTTTTCAAGATTGATAATAATAAGAAGCACCAAATAATCATATTAGAATGATTTCTGAATGATCATGTGACACTGAAGACAGGAGTAATGATGCTGAGAATTCAGCTCTGCCATCAAAGGACTAAAATACATTTTAAAGTATATATAAAAAATAATTGAATTGTATTATTTATTAAAAAAAAATCTTAGTTTAAGGTAGTTTAAATGCTAATGGTCAGTCGCTACATTTCAGAGAAGGAATGTCTAATCTTTTTCTCAAAAAGGCCCTTTTGCTTTAGTAATCAAAGTCTATTGTCAACTCTCTTGACATAGTTTGTTGGTGTCTCAAATTATCTAGCAGTGAAATCGGTATAAGCAAAATGCTATTTCATTGATTTAATGTCTCAATCTGGTCCTGCTCCAATCCAGTGGAATGGAAACGAGCCAGCTGAGGAATCTATTTGGGCTACAAACACAGCATGCTGTCAGAGCTCAATTACTGCTCTGTTTGTTTCGGGCTGGAAGGCAAACTGACATCTGATCTCCAGTAATCTCATGAATCATCTTAATAAGCTTCCTCATCCTCATCCAGTAGGTCTTGATGGATTACTTGTTGTTTTCAAGGCCTGTCGATCTTAAACAGGTGAGTTTAGGTGGCAACTGAACATCAAGACCCTATTGACTTTCACTGTATTGACAATGCTCTTTAAAATATGTTCTTATATGATCCACAGAAGAATGTAAGTCATCCAGGTTCTGAACAACGTTTGAGTAAATAATGAGAATTTTCATTTTCAGGTGAACTTCAGGTGAATCTCTTTAATATTAGAAAAGATCACAATTTCTCATGAATCAAACCTGCTATATGAAGAGAGGCATTTCTGCTAGTCGCGACCCCAGCACTGTTGCGAGCCACGCAGGCGTATACCGCTTCATGGGACTGACTCTTTCGGCCAGGGACGACGCTGAAGAAGAACAAACTTCCTTCTGATAAAACAACAGGCTGTGAATGCGCGTCCATCTTGTCCGTATCAAGTGGTTGACCATTTCTGAGCCACTGGATGGTGGGCTTAGGGTTTCCCTCTGCCCTGCAGGACAACGTGGCCGGACTGCCCACCCGGACCACCACATCAGATGGATGGTGGATAATTTGAGGCAGACCACTATCTGAAACAGACCTGGAACCTGGAGAACCGAAATGGGAGAGTCAAACAACAGTAACTTCCACTAAACAAAACACTAAACAAATGACAATCCTGAGAGGTCATTTAATTATTTTGTTTAATATGGCTATATGACCCTGCGGTGAGTAAAGGAAACACATTTCCTAAATGGAACGGAAGCGTGGGGAGCTGTTTTTCCCACTATGAGCGGAACAAAAGCCCAGCACTCACAAACAAAGTCATAGACCAACAAACAGGACATCCGTCACCTGTGCACCAAGTGCGGGAATGGCCCTCTGCTATTATTGACCCACTTTCAGTGTACTACATTGTCTCTTTGTACTCTCAAGCCAAAACATGGCAATCACATGTGCATGAGATGGTGTCGTTGAAACAAACAAACTAAAAAAATAAATAAAATGGTTTGGTCTTACAAGTCCTTGTTGTCATTGTCTGTGGGATTTGGGAGCCCTTTAATTTGAAAAATTTTAATAATGTCGTTTAACAAACTATAATAAAGCACTTATTTTCCTGATGCATGACAAGAGTAGGTAATAGTGCACAATAGAGAATCTCAGCACTACATTCTTGGCAGAAATGTGTTCTACTATTAAAAGTTTCTATTGTCTCTGATGGGGTAGTTTCCTGAAAGAGAGGAAATGAAGAGTCTAACAGACATGCTATGTAATTTTCACTGTATTTGGGGGAAACATTGGAAGTTTACAAAAAAGAAATTAATTAAATAAAGCTGCATAAAGCATAAAGATCCCATTTCCAATTTAGTTATTATTGCGTCTAGATTTAAACATTTAGTTTCTAATTAAAATAACTTTTTGTTAACGATATATATAATAAATACTTTGTGCTTACCTTCAACATTACAAATAATCCCCAAAACCCAAGAGAGCTTGATAAAGTATCTCATTTTACGTGTGATGTCGAATTCAGTCTATGAAAACAAACGCATGTTTTGTCAGTAACAAATCCGCGACGAAAATGAATAGTTTTCTAGGTTATATAAAGCAACGGTATTTCAGTTGAGATTTCCAGGTTTCACAGTCATGTCTCTGTCGTTTTAGTTAGTATGAGTGTTGAACAGAGCGCCATCCGGACTGAGACCCGCCCCGGTGACTGGCTGACTGGAGCAGCAGCAGTGTTGCCAGATTGGAAATGCCCAGCCCCAAGTATCGTACCAGAAGTTCAAAATTATCGCATTTGGAAGAAAATTATCGTACACGAGTCAAAAGAGTTATTTATGTATTCTAAACCAACAACATTTTGACACGATCTGCAAATTACCACTATAGATAACAAGGCGTATTGTTGGACGAAACAGTGAGACAAAATACTATTCCATTATTTTCAGGGACCGTCTGCGTCGCGGCGCATATTAAAACATATTAAAATGATTTTTAAAACTTGCTTTGTCGCGTCCAGTGAAGAAGGAATTTAGCTGTTTCTGCGTGGTGCAGTTAACTCCACATCTGAGCCGCTTTCATCGGAATCCTGCGTGTTGCCAGATGTTGAAGGGGCTCTTGCTGTCATGGTGCTCGTTGGCTTTAAAGCAGGGCACTCTCCTGCATTCTTAACACACCCTGAGGTGCACACGAACGCATTTAGAGTGTTATGAGTAAAGAAGCCCTATGACTGCAACTACCATCATTTAAATTTTCATAAAATTCTGAAATTATTGATCGTACATCGTGCAGAGGTAAAAAATATCGTACAAATACGATAATTGTCGTACGTCTGGCAACACTGAGCAGCAGCAGGAGGCAGAAGCTGATGATGATGATGACATTATGAAGGCGAGCGGATTTACAGTAGTGATGGGAAGTTCGGATCATACCGACTCTGACTTTTGAGTCTTGTTCAGCAAAATGAACTAGGCTAATCTTTTTTTCGAGTCATTTTGTTTATTTCTTTAATTTTAGCAAAATGTAATTAAAATGTTACTTGTTACTTCCTCAATACATCTAGTGCTTACGCAAACGTTTATCACACTACAAACAATACAAAACTAAAATGCTATAATTTACAGAAAATATTAATTCATTTTTTACCCGGGTCTTCAGTGCTACTTGACTTGAGTTCAGCTTTTGACTTAGATCATAAGATTCTCTTATCTTGGCTAGAACATTCGATCGGTATCTCAGGTATGTACTCAAATGGTTCCAGTCTTACCTATCTAACAGAAGTTTTTCTGTTAGATTAGGTACTCATCTATCTTCTGCGACGCACCTCAATTGTGGGGTACCCCAGGGATCGATTCTGGCACCCCTATTATTTTCATTGTAGCCTACATGCTTCCTTTGGGATTAATTATGAGTAGATTTGGTGTGTCGTACCATTGTTATGCGGACAATACCCAACTTTACATACCTATAAAACATAACGATAACACTACTTATAAGCGACTACAAGACTGTCTTCACGAAATCAAGCTATGGCTCACAAACAACTTCCTGCTTCTTAATGACGATAAAACCCAAATCATCCAATTTGGTCCAAATGAGCTTTTTGACAGATACTGTACTGACCTTGGTACACTCACGCCAAAACTCACTTCTGAAGTTAAAAACTTAGGTTTTTATCTTGACAAAACTGACCAAGCAAATACATGCCCCAGTTAGAGCTAGAAAAAGAAGGCTGTTTCTAAATAACAGCCTTAAGTATGTAAGTAAAATAATGACATATGTCTTTGAAACAAAAAAGCATGCTGAATAGCACTAACTGAAAAAATATGCATTGCATTAACAGTACTTGTATTTTAATGCCTTGTATTTCCAAGGCTTGCATTTTTAGGTCCTGAAATTTAACATAGTTGTTAGTTTAAGCTGTGAATATTTCAATAAAAAATATTTCACACACCTTTTCATAATTAAAAAATCAATAATTCATATTCACCTTCCAGAATTCACTTCCAAAATATTAAATCGGTTTAAAAATACGATGTACAATATTCGACAGGCAAATTTCGGTCCATTTTATTTCACTTTCCAAATTCGCTTCCACAAATTCAGTGGTTAAAATTCTGCAGATAATTCGCACTTTCACATCCGGGAGCTGCAGGAATAGCAGTAGAGCATAGAGTCATGATCTCCATCTCCTGTCAGTCGCTCACCAGCAGGTGGTGCAAGCGGCTTCTGATGAAGACCAAAGCAACAGGTGGATTAAGTAATACAGTTACAAAAACGGATCTACACAAATGGAGCAGGCGCTAAGCAGAAGTTTTGATTATCGGGGCATGTGGAAAAGCTGATTGTGTGAATGTTTATTTCAACATCTTTGCCTTTAGCCCTTTACCATAGACTGTATAAAGGCTGCTACCCGTAGCCTAGTAAGCAGCATTCTCTACCATAAAGGAGGTTATAATGGGATTTTACCCAACGCTGAAGTACAGAACTAACATTACATCTAAGGAAGACATATATTGCTTTTGGTTGTTTAGCTTCCGTAACTTTGTGTCATGGCTTGTGTGCCGCTGTGCTGTAATACTGGGGATCCCCTCACGTCACACTCCTGGATTCCCCAATGACGAAAGGGCCTTTCACATATCGCACTTAAAAACGCGTGGAAAATGCTAGGCACACCGCTTTCTCCTTCTTTCCAAAGCGCTCGGGCAGAAGTGCTCCTGATGTGTCTGCCTTTGCTAAGCATCCATGATGTGCTCTCTCCATGAAGAGGTGAAAATTTCAGCAAACGATAAATGGATTTGCAGCACTAAAAATCGCTTGCAGTAGCTCTGCTACTAAATTTATTTCAGAATGGCAATCCATATACAACTATGATCAGCTGTTCCTTCATCTGTTCATCAGCTGTTCCACAAGTCACTCTGCAGGCACATTTTGAGGCAAACCAATTTGTCATGACCAAAAAATTCTAGAGTAGGCTGAGACCAGATGCTATTCCCAAAATCTTTGTGCATCATCCTGTGGTCAAAAAGAGGGGGGGGGGGGGGGGGGTCTAGGGGTGCTCCACGATGCACCCCTAGACCTCTAAACATACAGCAAATTGCTGCTGATCACTATTTCAGGTGATGCATATACTGTATAAGTACAAACTCATACTAGTTGAAGTAATATTTATAATTTTGAAGTGATGTGACATTTTCAATATTTAAAATTAGCAATACCATGTATTCTGCCTCTATTTCAAAGGTTGAGAAAAAAAGAATGAGAACACTCAGAGAAGGGAAAGTGACAGTGAAGAAACAGATGACATGGCTAGAGAGGAGAGACAGGAAAAGGCGACACTACCCAGTCAGTCAGCATTCCAGTCATCCATCAGCCAGTTCCCTGGGTCTATTAATAAAATTAAAGAGACAAGAAAATATATATAAAAAAATGCAAAGGCGGCAATAAGAAAAATAAAGAATGTAAATGCAGCTCTCAAAAAAATGGTCCCCTCAGCACTGTGGCACCAGTAATCCTCCATCTACCAGCACCTACAGTGTGTTACAGCAGTGGTCCCCAACCCCCGGGCCGCGGACCAGTACCGGTCCGTGCGTCATTTGGTACCGGGCCGCACAGGAAAGAATAAATAACTTACATTAAAACTGCAGTCGGTAACTTTTGGCGCTCGCGTCTAGCGAAGAACATTGTAAGCGGAGCTACTTCTCTCTGTTTAAATCTATGGCGACGAGTCACGCAGGTACTACTCTGCAGCGTTGCCAAACCACAACCAGACTAAGTCTGAATTTAAACACTTATTATAAGGGTACCGTAGTGGTTCAGGAAAAGACAAATACACGGTTTGGGAAAATAGATTCATGATGTACTCGCTCATTATATATTTTTTTTACATTTTCGACACAAAACAACACTGGCACAACCCTGCGCTGATTGGACCAGTAGAGCTGTTATGTTGTTGGCGTGATGTTATGAGGATGCTGCTAATAAAGTTGCATAAGAATACACAGTGTATTCATGTTTCTTACTATATTTACAATATAGCACAGTTTTTATGCCAGTCATATCATTTTATTTTGTTGTATTTATCCGTCACACCTTAAGCCCGGTCCGTGAAAATATTGTCTGACATTAAACCGGTCCTTGACGCTAAAAAGGTTGGGGACCGCTTGTGTTACAGTATTACTTTTATACACTAACAAGTTTAAGTATGTAATACAGTAGTATTATATAATATAGAGAGGTTATATAATATGGACAAGTAATAGTCAATGAATCACAATGACTAAAAACACTCCACCCATGTATTTGCAAACACAATTCACTCTAAATGTATATCAATAGGGTGCATTTTATTGTTAAGGGATTTAATTATTTAATACGTGTAATAAGGAACAAACTTTATAAACAAATTCATACCACTTCCACTCACATCTGTCACACGCGGTAAAACATTGTATTAAACTAATAGGTTATGTAGTCTATGTAACGTTAGCTAACTTTCCCTACCCTGCAAAAAATATGTTTAGAATAATTCATTATTAAAACAAACCAATATCCCGGAGTAATTCATTTACTCAAACAGTACACTGACTGAACTGCTGTGAAGAGAGAACTAAAGATGAACACCGAGCCGAGCCAGATAATGACTCATGAATGAGTCAAGAACCGTTTCTGTCAGATGTGTCCGATTTGAGAACCAAGGAGCTGATGATACTGCGCATGCGTGAAGCAGATCGACGCACAGAGCATCTGAACCGAACTGATTCTTTTTTGATTGATTCTGAACTGATTCTGTGCTAATGTTATGAGCCCAGGTAAACCCATAGACAGTAAAAGAAATGGACACAGCGACCCCATTGGATTCAACAGAGACAAGGGAAGTCAATTAGAAGTACACACTTCCTGGGGGTCGAGCGTACTGCGCAGACTCAAACTGAACTTGATTACGTAAATGTCACGTGAGCAACCTGTAAGTCTTCTAACCGGTGTGCCAAGAGAAATCTGAATCACCCACCGAATCTTGCAGATGTTGTTAAATAATTTTGTCCAGTTGCTTTTATGGACTCTCTATGGGCTTCTCCATTGACTTTATGCCACCACGTCCCCCCGATTGCCTCATAGACAGTAAAATATTGCCTGCGAGCTTCTCCTCCTGTCCATATGGTAATATCTCTACTGTGCGACAGAGTCGCAGGTTATGACGCAATCGTTAGCCTATTTTTTTTTACAAAAACTGATTCTACTGGGCCACAATGGAAGATACAAGGTAATGGGGCATTTTATATATTTTCGTGTTTCTTTAGAAATAATGAGTCTTTAAACGCCTCAGATGTAAAGTTATTCGCTGTCAAAGTGATGCCAAAATGAATGGGAGTCAATGGAATGCTAACAGCAGGTGGGGGTCCGCTAGCCAATGGCGGCACCCAGGGGTGCTTAAAAAATATGAAACCCTGACCCCCTGGGTAAACCGAAGTCTTGAATCATGGGCAATCATCGCCAATGATGCCATTACGTCGAGTGCAAAAGAACCGGTGAACCATTTTCTTCAACCGATTTATTGAATCTAACTGTCCGAAAGAACTACTGGGGATCCGAAAACCGATGCAACCAGTTCTTGACTCATGAACGAGTCATTATCTGGCTCAGCTCAGTGTTTTTCTCTCTCTTCACATCAGTTCAGTCAGTGTACTGTTTGAGTAAATTAATTACTCCGTTCGAATTACTTATGATTCAGTTCGATTTGGGGAACTGGTTCAAAAAGGTCCGGTTACATCGAATGATTAGTTCGCAAACCGGATATCACAAACTGTCAGAAAGACCATCGGAACGGAAATTAAGAAACGGTTTCTGATGGACTGATATTGTAGTTGCTACTAGTGCTGCAACGACGGGTCAACATCATCGATTACATCGACTACATCGACTTTTGCAAAACCGATATGATGTACCATGGCAGCACAACTGCGATGCACGAGCGCCTCAGAGGAAAACATCTTGGCGCTCTCCGGTGTTACGGATTAACTGGTTACCGTGTGATCTGGTGACCAACTTCCATTATGAGCGTCGCGTCCATTATGAGCGTGCTTATCGCGTGCCTACATTGGAAATAACGAACTTGAGCGCGCAAAAGACGTGATATGTGAACGGCCCCTTAAAAGACAGCACGCCGCGAGACAACAGTCACAAACCACCGAGCTACCCCGAATCAGCTCCAGGGCCCGGTTTTTCAAAAGTAATCCAGTAGGATTTTGGATAATGGATTGGATCAAATCTTTAAAATGTGTTTTTCAAAAGAAAAAACGGATTACATAATCGGATTAGATCACGTAATCCAATCTCAGTTTTGATCCGGATCAAACCTTTAGTTTGGGTTTTTTAGAACTTTTTTGTAGGATTTGGACTTTTTGTAGGACTTTTTTTCTCAAAACATCTATGCTTGATACTTGTTATAAATATCTTCAATGTACAGTGTTTGTGTTGTAGGTCTCAGATGAGCAGACTGCTGGAAGAGGATGGGGTGGGGTTTTTCTCGTTTTTAGTTTTTTTTAAATGTGTGGGTTTTCATTTCAAATAAAAAAATAATTTATATTGACCCCACACTGGCTTGTTACTCTTTACATATCTATAGTTCTACATTGTGATTTCCTATCCTGTTTGAGCACTGGTTATCCAGATTTGGTGATCCTGAAAAGTTCCTATCCGGATCAGATTGATCCAATCCGATGTTGCTTTAAAAAACTGGCTCCAAAAGTAAGCTGGATTACGTGATCACGGATCACAAAAAAAGGATTACTAAATCCGGATCAATTTTATCCGGATTAAACCTTTTGAAAAACCGGGCCCAGATCTCTGGAAACCATGCTAAACCATAGCAGAACCCTAAATTTATTGCTACTGTGGTTTAATTATAAACGCTATCATCAACTCATATTTACCATAGTAAAATAATTTTCTTTGCCTCTTTATTATTTTATACTGTAAAAACTTCAACCACATTCGTTGAAAATGAATAAAGGTTGAAATATATATTAGAAGTTGCACTTATATTTTTTTTGTAAAGTTATCCAAAGGATTCATTAGCTAATTAAAAAAAGAACATTAGATTAATTATTTATTGTAATAAAAATAATCGTTAGATTAGTCGACAGAAAAAATAATCGTTAGTTGCAGTTTTTTACAGTCTATGGTTGCAGCCCTAGTTGCTACTTCAAGTAGACTGATGCAATAGCCAGCTCCAGACATGCGCTCTCCATTATTGTTCAATGTTGTGCGTTTATGCAAACAGATGTGAGTAATCATTTAAATATTTAATTAACACTTTGTAGTTATAATTGTGAATGTCTGGCGATCTGTGGAATGTTTTTGAGATGTGTAATGACGATCGCGATGTGACCGCGGTTGCGCTAATTTCCATAAACCGCGTTAGTCTGATCACATTGAACTCACACGTGCAGGGCTGGACTGGGACAAAAAAGGGGCTCTGGCATTTTTGCTCAGACCGGCCCACCACAATCGGTCCGACATAACCAACCAGTACACCATCCTTGTGGTCCCTGTATATATTCATATCTACCATTCCATTCCCCCAAACCCCTACAAAGCTGAGAAGGAGTGCCATGGACCAGTGTCCCAGAGCAAGTGGACCAGTGTACTCATTCTCTCTTGACTGACTCCCTGGTGATCAAAGTTGCTCTCCTCCACTGCTAACTCAACCTGGCTTGACTATACATAAGGACAAAGAGAGAGATGATTACAATTATTTGGAAGAGTTATTAAAAGTACACTTAGTAAGGATCCATTTTGGTTATATAGCCCTGTATTCTAGAAGAGCAGGATTTCTAGATGGACAATGTGCTTCATGTTATAAAAGCTAGTTAATCCTTTAGAACTCAATAGAATGTAGATGTAGAATATTGCTAATTCTAAAAAGATTTTTTTTTTCAATGAACCAGGCAGCAGAAATTTTACAGTTTACAATTAAGTTTACAATTGCAAGTATAGGCTACTTTGTTTTAAAGAGCTCAAACCCCTCTTTAATATGACACCAAACAACATTTAGCTCTCATTGTTGAGACTACCCATAAAAAAAGAAAAACAATCCTAGTCAAAAAAAAACAATACAAGTCAAAACATCCTAAAAATATATAAAATATTCCAATTACTCACTCACCATTAATATTGCATATAAATGATATTGGAAATTCATTAGAAACATGAGAAAATATCTACTTTGTTGAATATACAGCTTTCAAAATGCAAGGCGGGTTTTAATCCCCAAATATCATGCGTTCTACTTTTCTCCCGACGTGTAACTCGTCATGGGCGCTTTGACGCAGCCATTTTGAGTAATAATTAAAAATAATCAAATGGCATCATTTAAGTTTTCTAGAGAAGGGCCATATGTCCATTATGGGTTTTAAAGGGTAAACATTAAAATAGTCAGTCGAAGAACAACGAAGAATTTTTATTTTTTTGGCCCGCAACTTCTCCGCACCCCCCATTGCGCTTTTGTTTCTGCACTGAGCCACTGACTGCATCTGACACAAGAAATGGAGGGGGAAGGGCTGTCTATGGGGAGGGGTGGAGCCTGTTAAGAGATGATTGGGCCAGTCCAGTGTCAGTATGGAAAATTAACCAATGGGCCGCTGTCCCTGCTTTATGGGACAGTCGTTGTCCAATAAAAAAACTAAAAAAAAAAAAAAAACTAAAAAATAAAAATTATATCAACCGGCCCCCAAGTGCGTCGGCCCAACGGGCATTTGCCAGGTATGCCAGATTACCAGTCCAGGGGCCTGTTGCACAAAAGTAGGATAAGGGATTAAGCCAGGATATCTTGGTGATCCTGGCTCAATTGATCCCTAATCCGGTTGCACTAAAGCTGGATAGGGGGCAGGAGGATATGTTATGGTATAAATTACCATGGAGATTTATTCTGTGGAGCTAGCCTGCTCCAGACCGGGCTAAATTCCAGGATCTATTTAATCTCATCCCTAATGTCAGTCAGCAGTCACCACAAATGGAAACCAATAGTTATTTCACTGCTCACTATACATTGTTATCACATATAACTAGACCCACTGTCATTATTTAAACGTTTGTGATCATTAATTTCAATCATTTTGGATAAATAATGATTTTTAGATGATGTTGCTATCATTAGATAATTTACAGTTTCCCATAGACTATAAGGCTATATATAAAATGATAGAATATTAGGGCCACAGAGGGAAAAAAAGACAAGTCATAATATTGTAACCAGTTGTTTTAGAGGACAGTTGTTAAAATGACAGATGTGGGGCATTTCGTGAAATTGTACTTCAGTATGGTTTCATAAACAAAGACATGCTGATGTGCCAGAATATGAAGTATCACATTGTCATAACTATCAAAACTGTAAAAAGAATATGTTGCTTTTCTGCAGAAAGAACCAGCGTCATAAATTTATGACTATCCTTTTTCCTCAGTGGGGCCCTAGTACTCTGTCATGTAAACAAATACACATTCCATAGGAATATAAAAACACAATGTGTAACATTATGTTCCTTAATTGAATAAGGACAAAACAAATCAGGTAAACTATCAGCTCCTTTCGAAACTGAAGTCACAGTGACTCTACAAGATGGAAAGCACAGAATCAAAGCATATTATACAAAATGATACATACACATTCAAAGGTCTGTATATAACACACCCTGCATGTCTGCACACTAAAATAAATGCAGGACAAATCCATACACATCAACTGAACAGACAAATGAATGGATGCAGTAGCCTCCCTGCAGCCTTGTATTACACACAGTATACCGCACAAACATCATAAGAGGCCAAATTCCTAAAAAAACCAACCCAAAAAAAAAAAACCCTATTTCCTCTGCCACAGCAGGACATTTTTTTACCTAAATTGAAAGCACACATACGAACTAAAATAATTCAACACATATTGGTCCCTCAGCAGCCGACCACTGTCGTCATCAGGGAAGATTGCCGGATTGTCCCAGTCCATGGCTGGTGGCACTCTGGGGGCCCTCTCCTTCCTCAGGCAGGCCACATTGTGGAGGACAGCACAAGCCACAGTAATATCACATGCCCTAACAGGGTTGACCCTTAATTTGTGAAGGCAGTGAAAGCGTGCCTTCAGGAGGCCAAAGGTCATTTCAACTCTGGCCCTGGTCCTGGCATGGGCATGGTTGTAGGCCTGCTGTGCTTCCTGGGGGGGGTCTGTGAAAGGTGTCAGGAGAAAAGGCTGTCTCCCAGCAACACACCAGAGAATTCACCTGTCAACACAAAATCTCATTACTACCTCATAAACACAGTGATATTCTTGACACAGCCATGATGGTTATAAATGGGGGTTGTGTGGCTTACCTTGTGATAGGCACTGATAGATTTCAGAGGCCCGAAAGATTCTGGAGTCATGGACTGAGCCAGGCCATTTTGCCACAACATTGCTGATCACACAGTCAGCATTGCAGACCATCTGAAATCATAAGATGAGGAATATTACACCAATCAATGCACATCATTGGCAATGCAGAGTGTTCGTCAATGGACAATATCAAAAAGTTATGTTCACCTGAACATTAATGCTGTGAAAGGATTTCCTATTCACAAAATCGGCCTCATGGGCACCTGAGGGGGCTTTTATCCTTATGTGTGTGCAGTCCACTGCACCAATAACATTGGGGAAACCGGTCACACAAAGTAATGAGTATCCTACTATGTGTTAACAGTTGTCCTGTAATTTGTAGATCCTCTTACCTGCAATCCTATAGAACTACTCTTTCATGTCACAGAGTCTTCTGTGGCCAGGGAAGGAGATGAAGACATCTGCTAATGCTTTGATAGCCAGACACACACTCCTTATTGTGTGGCCTTGTTCAGCTGTTCTGCATCCCCCACTGATTACAGGAAGGCTTCACTAGCAAAAAAGCGCAAGGCCACACAAACCATTTGCTCCACACTCAGTGCATGGCTCCGTGCAGTGCGGTGCTTAATCCTGGGATCCAGTAGTCTGCATAGATACCTGATGCCATCTGCAGAAAACCTGTATCTTTCATATAGATGGTCATCAGGGAAGGCCAGTGGGTCCAACCGGTCCCTGAAGACCCTTTCTCGCCTGAAGGCTCTCCTCAGCACAAGTGCTTCTTCATCCACCACATCTCGCAAGAATGGGCATGCCATTGTCAGAGCAGAAAGGAACACACAATTTTGGGCCTTCATATAGGCTAGTGGCCACACCTGGTGCTGGGCAAAAGAGGCCGGTGCCTTATAACGATGACTTGGTTGTACTGATTGCTGTGAAAATAAAAAATACCTTAGAAAGATGCCACCGTCCTGTGTGCTCACAATAAGAGCTCATATGTCATGGCTCACTTGACTTTACGAGAATATACCTAATTTTTATTTTGAGCCGTGTCATCTTCTTGGAGCTGGGGGAGGAAAGAAAAATAATTATTAATACATTTGTGTTACAGTTAGCATACAGTGTACATTGAAGGCATATCTCACCTCCCTCTAAAGTTTTTTTATTTCAAGGTCCAGTTTCCTAATTGTCCTCTTTTTTATTTCGGACTCCAGTGCAAGATTTTCTATCTTTTTCTTCTTGTACTGAATGTCTATGTCTGCCAGTTCTATTTGGCGCCGGAGGTGGTTGCCATACAACTTTCTGATAGCTTGTGAGCTCTGTGAACACAATACAATTAGCGCAGCTGGAATTTGGCAGGATGTGGTGTCCTTTTATTAATACGCACTATGTTGCCAGGCTGGTTTTCCCACTGTATAGGACATACCTTGAATGAAGCGGGTGGCATCTTGGGAGGAACCTATGCTCGTCTCTTTCCCCCCAGGGATCCCCTCTAAGACGGGCCTGCCTTTATTTAGCTCCAAGGCCATGTCCTCTGCTGGGGTAAGGTCAGCCTTTGGTGACCCACCACCCATGCCTTGTCTGTGGGTATTCTTTTTCACTGCTAAAACAGTACAGACAATGTGTGAGCAGGCACCTTCTGGGTACAATATATGCTTGTGCTTTGTTAAATATTAGTCACGGACCATACCATTCTGCAGAATGTTCTTGTATTTGATTTTGACCTGCTGCCATGTCCGTTTTGGCCCATTCATGTTTAATCTACATCACACGCACACACATTCTTTATCACAAGAACATTTAATGGAGTCACACTGACAAAAATGACTTGGTATTTTTGTATTGTTTTCAGTAAATATAAATATATATATATATATATATATATATATATATATATATAGATGTATTTTCTTGATTTTCTAAATGACCTAGCAAAATAAGTATAGGTTTAGACCAAAAATATAAACTTCAAGTAAATGTGTGCTTAAAACAAGCAAAATTTAAATATCTGTCAATATAATAAGAAAAATTCTCTTGAAATAAGTTTACTTTTTCCATAAACACTTACTTTTAGAAAAGTTCTCTTGTTTCACTGGCAGAGTTTTTTGCTTATTTTGCTAGGTTATTTTGCTCTAGAAAATATTTAAGATTTTTTTTACTGAAAACAAGACAAAAATACTAAGTAAGAAAGACATTTTTGCAGTGCAGTGAGCAACCGACCTTGGGTCCTTTGAAAGGCGCTATATAAATTAAAGTGATTATTATTATAATAGCTCATCTATGCATTCAAGAAAATTTTATTTATATAGCACTTTTCACAATTGTTTCATTCTGTCAAAGCTGCTTTACATTAATAAAAGCAGGGGAAACACAAAAAAAAACCGGTGGACAACATAATAAGCAGAGTACAACGGCTAAGATTAAACCGTACTGAGCGTAGTAACGTAAAATAATAATGTAAGGCTTTAATAATAATAAATCATAGCTTTATACAGTGTGATGGAGTTACGTTACACAATTTCACTCATATATGCAGTGCATTTCAATAAAAAAAATTTAACCGTTTCATAATTACAGTACAACTGCGTTTTTGCAGATGTGAATTAAATATTTGATTTGTAATTGTGATGTTTCAGCGGAGCAGTGAGTGTGTAATTGTGCACTACTTACGCATTCAGGCGGTCTGCAATACTTTGCCACGCTTTTCTCTTTGCTTTATCACTGTTGCGGTGTTGCCTTTCTTCTTAATTATATCTTTTACCTCCTCGTATGCCTCCATGAGGATTTGTGCTTCCGACGGGGAAAAGTACGCGGCTCTAGTTGCCATGGTAAATCAGTTAATCTGTGATCTGTGGCGGGGTCTATTTGAGTGAGCCGTGAGCGCGCACCTATCCAGGATTGGTTTCACCTGGCTTAATGAATCCGTGTCTGCTCATCCTGGCTTGGTCTTTGTGCAACCAATTAAGCCTGGACGCACATGTTTTGGCTTTATTGAGCTCAGCTGAGTCATTTATCCCGGATGTCTTAATTCTACTTTTGTGCAACAGGCCCCAGCCCTGCACATGTGTTGTTGTATTTCCTGCTGCGTCATGCCGTGTATTGGAGTTTACTTTCTGACAGATTGCTTGTTATATTTCTAGATTCTTCGAGTGCTTGATGATCTTCTGCATCCCATGATGAGCAAGCCTCCTGTCCAACAACATCTCCAAGGCACACAGATCCATATGACTAGCAGGTTTACCCCAAACATACACTAATGCTATCCTCTGAAATAATATTACAATTTAAAATAGCAGTTTTTGGTGAAATGTAATTTATTTCTGTGATGTGCAGCTGTATTTTCAGTATCATTAATCCAGTCTTCAGTGTCACATGATCTTCAGAAATCATTCTAATATGATGATTTACTGCTTTAGAAACATATCTGATTATTAACAATGTTGAAAACCGTTGTGCTGCTCAGTATATGAATGTCTATATATATATATATATATATATATATATATATATATATATATATATATATATATATATATATATATATATATATATATATATATATATATATAGAGAGAGAGAGAATTCTTTGATAAATAGAAAATTCTTCTTGACACTAACTTTTTATTAATTTAATGTGTCCTATAAAAATATGAATTTATTTTTAAAAATGTAGTCTACATTAGTCTAACATTCAGATTTATCAGAAGTGTTTCTTTGGCAAAGAGCAGCATATTATAATGATTTCTGGAGGTTCATATGACACTAAAGACTGAAGTAATGATGCTGAAAAATCAGCTTTGATCATAGCAATCAACTGACCCTTCGCAAACAACCGTCCCTCCTTAAAAACTGTAGCTATGTCTGACAAGCCATGCTGCTCTCACAGTACACACCTTGTTCTCAGACAGCGAATAATACATCGTGGACCAAAGAGGAAACTGACAACACAGTTCACTTCTGGTATGAAACAAGTTTTCAGCTTTTAAATTTGCCCCCCCACTTTTTTTTTTTTTTTAAAGAAATTCAAACAATAAATAGTGTTTTGTGCTGTTTTAATGTTTACAGATCGCTGTAGCACCTCAGTTCAAGCAGCACACATGAACCGATTTATTCATATTTAATTGAAGCACAAAATAAAAGATGTCACACGTCTTTATACAACATTTTTCAAGTTTTAAGTCCACCGAAGTTAATCTACTCTCCTGTCTACTGTATTTTCTGCACCATAAGGCGCACCGGATTATAAGGCACAGTCTCAAAACAGTGAGTTTAGTTGAACTTTATTCTATTATTTAACAATACACTCACATTATTTTTTTTAATCAATCTTCTCCCACAGATCCATCAAAGTCCTCATCTTCTGTGTCCGAGTTGAACAGCTGGGCAACAGCTTTTGAACAGCTTTCTTCATCAAACATGCCGGGTTCCCTCTCATCATGGTTGATCACTGCCAGTGTACGTATTAAATCCCTGTGTCAGCGGGAAATGGTCTGACAGTCAGGTAAACGGAGCGCTTACCAAAGTCGCACAACAAAATTTTTACAGATTTTGGAACTCAGTGTACACATAAGGTGCACTGGATTATCAGGTGCACGCCTGATTTTTGAGAAAATGAAAGGCTCTTAGATGCACATTATAGTGCGGAAAATATAGTTATTTGTTTGTCAGGCAAGATGGCAGTATTGGCGTTATGATAGGTCAGATCACCTGTCAATCAAGCTAACTGTGAACGTTCAATTACATTTTAACATGTATTCACAAAGAAAACATCTCATGTTTCACTTCTGTTAAATGTGATGAAATAAATCTTTATTTTGAAATATGAACAGCTATGCTAATCTTTCTCCTTTTGTTTTCCTGTTTCTCCAGCCTCGCGTGTGGAGACTTCAGAAGATGCCAGACCTCACAAAGATTTCAGATGATGGAAACTATAGATGAACATGCAAAGCTGCTAAAAATCCTTATATTGTAATCATTGCCCTAAAAAGTAAGTTTTCAGGGTGATTTAAGGTGTGCTCCTACATTTTCTGCTTGTACTCCTATGTATTTATGATACAAATGTAAATGAACATAAAAAAACTGTTGCATGCCTTTCTCATAAGCCCTCGCCTGTTAGCAATGCTAATTTTATTTAAAGATGTTATTACTGAGATAATTAAAAAAGTAATTGTGACGAGTGGGATGGGGCCGAGAGCCTTGGGAACGGAGCGAGGCTGGTGGAGTGATTGGGAAATGAGTAGGGATGAGTATCGAAAACCGGTTCCATTTTTAGAACCAGTTCCAAATTTCCAAGAACGGGGTATTCGATAAGATGCGTGCATTTCGATTCTGCTTAATGATTCCAGCTTTCAAATTCCAATTTGATTAAAAACGATAAAGTGCAGGAACAGAAAGAATATGCGCCCTGTGTGTGTGCATCACATGAAGCGCAAGCGCGTGCACAGAGAGCAGCTGTCGCGCTGCAGGTTCCCGGTTTGTGTCCGTTCTTGGACTGTTCCGTGTATTTCCACTGTAGAAAAGGTTGTTCAGAGTAGAAAGTGACTTCTTTCATATTTGTCGACCAATATACAGAAAACTACATCAGTATATCATCATAAACACAGCCGTTTTTGTCTTACGTGAATGTAAACAGATGAGAAAGAAAACACAAATGTACAGTGTTTTTGCTTAGAGACAACAGCCTAATAAACGTGCTGCCTGTCATTAATGTTAATCAAAGAACAAAAGAAAACCATTCACTGATCTTGACTGAATATATTTAATAACTTTAATTGATTAATCTTTATTTTATTTATAAAAAGAAAACAATGAGGTGTTTTGTCTTTAACACTTTAATATTTGAACTGTATATTCATCTAGTTGTTTTTGCTATGGTATTTGTTTAACGCACAGGCAAAATTCCTCTTGCAGTTTTTTGTAGGCTGCTGATTTTTGCTCATGTTATTCAGCTGCAACAGAGTACATTGTAAAAAATAGAATACATGTTTGACATCTAAATGTTTGACTTATTTTTTTTTTAATATTGGATTTTTTATCTTATTGGAATCTAAACTAGGAATCGATAAGAATCTGAATCGAAATCAATAAAATTCAAATGATACCCAACCCTAGAAATGAGGGACACCTGCTCCACTCACCGGTCTCGCATCCCACGGAGGAGATGGGAGGGATACAAAAGAGGAGCGACTACAGTGAAGGACGAGAGAGGACCAGGCCTGGACTTTATTTTGTGTTTGTGCGTGACAGTCGTCTGCGAGGGGCTGGCACCATGTTTTTTCTTTATTTTATTATTAAAGTTACAGCCGTTACAGTAATATTTTCACTTTATTAAACGATCCTCTACGAAAATACAGTTTCACAGTGTTATCAATGTACTTTCAGGGAGGAACTTGTCAGCAAATCTACTTCACAGCACTTCAGTGAAAGCAGTTAACAGTTACAGATGTATGTTGGATCAGGGTCAGATCTGAATTCTGCAGGTAGGTAGATCTCCAAGAGCAGGATTGTACAGCCCTGTTATATTGCTAATGTATGATGCATTTTGTTTTTATTGAAGGTTTCATGTGATGACCGTTGAAGAGATCAGCACATCAGATGTTGGCCTGGACAGCTGTACCTACAGTACACCACACTGACTTCTTTGCATGGATAGCTGACTAATACTATTATGTTCTGTGAAGGTATTATTATAGCAAACCTGTGACAGTGAAAATGTTGTCATGAATAGTCACACATTCATATTTGTAAATTGAAAGTCACAGATAATTTTCAGTACTAACACTGTTTCTTTTTAACTAATTCTCTCCAGTAAACACAACAAAACAGTTACACCATTTCATATTCTGAGGTGCACAAACCCTATTCTACAAATAAGACAACAACAGTATAGACCCTTTGCACGTGATGTCACCCTCTACTCGCGCGAATTGTGAACGCCATGACGGACGGCAGAAGAGCTTTGCTGTAGGACCTACGGCAAGCCAAACGAGTACGAGTTTGTGTTCGTTCGTGTAATAAAAGTTTATTTTTATTTTTTTTATTGTAAGCACAGTGCAGGGATAATGGTCAAACGGTGTATTTACAATGTTAAAGTGGCTGACAATAATAAATATTTTTATTAGGAATAAAACTGCATCGTTTTTTAACTGTGCAGAGCAGTAACGTTAGCTGAATAGTTAGGAAAAGGAGGAAAAAGGTAAGGGTCGGTATCCAATCCTACGATCTCAAAGTTCTCCAAATACCATTCTTTGTGAGCACCTACCAGATACCCTACCTCGACCGATAACGGCACAACAGCTTGTTTAATAGAAGAAGCCATAAAGTTTAGTGTTATTTATTTCAAACTGATTGAAACTTCCACTACTATTTAGCTTGTGCTTCCGGGTATTCTGCTGTCCGTTATGGCGTCCTTTTGTTTCACTTAAGCTGGCAAACGATGTCAGCTTCAGAACGGATATTGAGGAACTAACTGATCTCTGCTTCATTACAGTTCGCACATTTTTTCGTCACAAACATTGATCTGCCTTTTTTTGGGGGGACCACCGTGCATTTGAAAGGGGCTTTAGTCTAGCACACTACACATAAGTTATTTACTATTATTTTATTTTTTTACAAATAAGAGCAAATTGAATGGAAATTAATTGAATAGAAAAGGTAAGTGCTTTTGGAAAATGGCTGAAGACTCAGCTGTTCAAATTAATAAAGGCAGGTCATTCTACCATGATCTTATCTACAAATACTACTATTCTCATAAAGTCTGTAAATATGTCCAGTTCTAATAAACACACATTTCAGGAAAAAAATATTCAATAATATGAGCAAAATTCAATGCAGCCCTGCATAAATCTGGTATAACTGAGCCTGTGAATTTGTTAATTTGTAGAATAGGATTCATGTACCTGTAGTGAAGATTTTGAGAAGGTTTTGTTGTGTTTGTGAGAGAGAAAGAAACAAATACAAGCTTGCAACCCCAAAAACATTTTCTTGATGATTTATTGAAATATTCTCTACAAATACAAATTCCAATGTCACAAGTGCTCAATTTTGTTATAATAATGTACAAAGTGTCTCGATTGTACAGTAGATGTACTGGATGCAAATATAACAGGGACATTAATAACTGAATATTCAGGGGATGCAAACTTATCACTTTTAATTAAAAAATGACATTTTGAATCCAAAAATCATTTGCACGTTTTGTGTAGATCTAAAGAGTTTTAAAAAGCGAATTAGTTAAATAGCACATGCTAAATAACACAAGGCATTTTTTGTTTACATTTTATATATGTAATAAAAAGAAAAGAAATACATGTTTTACATCAAATGTTGCCATTTTATATGAAACTATAAAAAAGATAATATTTTTAAGGCACATGATAAAAAATTACCCCGACACTTTAGAGAATTTAATCATGGAGTCATAGGACATATATATAAAAAAAAATCTACTAAAAATTAACTTTATTGTCTAATTGTAGCCTACATGATCAAACTTGACCTGGTAAGGTCACATCCCTGATATTGCAAACAGCTCAAGTATTGATTGCAAATGAAAACTGATGGATCTCCTATGCACCTCTGTCTTCTTTATAAATCATCATCTCACTCGTATGTCTTTTATTTTGTGCAACACAAAAGCAAAGAGTGACAGCCTCAGTCACCATTATTTTTTTATATGTGTGTATATATAATATTTTTTTAGAATTTTTTTTTAGAAAAGCAATGATAGTGAACTGTGACTGAGGCTGTCAGTTTTTTTAAGGTTCTGCCTTTCATCTTCTTTTGTGACCCACTGGAAAGAAGTCAAACACATTTGGTCTTTTTTATTTTTTATTCAGTGAATACAGCTTCTAATTTGTTACTTGACACAATTTATATTAGCCTATAATATACTTTATACCTATTTGTGTGTGTATTTGTGTGTTAAAGCATTTTCTTGACTTAGGTTTGTGCTCTACACATGTATTTGTAACTGTGTATAAACTGTATTGTATAAATAATAAAGAAATTGTGACTGAATGTGATGTGTTTAATAAAGTTTTATACAGGCTAATTTACTGAGTAGTAAGTATGTGAGATTTGTAAAACAAGCAGAAAATGTGAATAGTAAGTACGTTTACCCAAATGAAATCAACGTCGTTTCAACGTTAGGTAAGCAAACCAATTAGATCGATTTTATGTTGAAAACGTATTGATTCTCTGACGTCGTTTCAACTGACTGAAAATCAACGTCTATTCAACGTTAGGTAAGACAACCAATTGCGTCGATTTTCCGTTAGTTTTGAATGGCGTGCCCGACATCGGATCAACGTTAACCCGATGAGCAAAACGATGTTGGATCGACGTCGGAGATCAACGTCGTTCGACGCTGCGAGAAACGTCGATTCTAATTGATTCTATGTCAGTTTGCTATCTGGGTACTCTAGCCAATGTTGTCACGTCATGTGACAAAAGAACGAACAACCCGAAGTCCCGAAAGATGAACTAATCAATTCTCTTTCCGGCTCAGACTGCACTGGTTTTAGCGTATGGGTCTGTGATTATGGAACAACTCGACCCGAAGACTCTAATCAGAGACAGTGTGTAAACCTGGAGTTAGGCATATGCCCAGTCTCTGTTCTTGCGCTAGGGGAGTTGCATTCTGATTGGATCAGATAGCATACTGCGGGAGTACAGGGCCGCGGAAAATCGTGCTGTAAAGCGATTTAGAAATTGCGCACGCTCAAATCGTGATTTTATGACTATTTCTATTAATCACACAGCCCTACAATGAACTGGCAATGAACAGAAAATAACTCGGGCTGGCACCGCTCAGCAAAACAGCAAAACCAGATCCAGCCAGAGCTTGGCAGCAAGTAGACAGTCAGCTGAGCAAGCAGTCAGGAGGAAACATGTTGACAGCCATTTATGCATGTTTTTTATATGTTGTTCTGTAGCATATGCAGCAAAAATATAAATTGGTGGTTTATTCTTAAACAAATCAGCGAGCTTGAATAGTGGAAGCAAAGTTACAGTTATATATAATTTTTTTGTTATTTAATTATATATATGAAATGATGTTAAGGGGGGGGGGGGTGAAATGCTATTTCATGCATACTGAGTTTTTTACACTGTTCGAGAGTTGGATTCCCATGCTAAACATCGACAAAGTTTCAAAAATTAAGTTGTACATTTGAAGGAGTGTTTTTGTTCATGTTTCGGAAAGTTTTTTTCGAGTATGTGTCTGTGTGACGTTAAATGGAGCGGAATTTCGTTATATGGGTCCTAAGGGCACTTCTGCTCCCGTGGAGCAGAGCACTGAGAGCACAGACATTCACTGATCAGAGCGAGAGCGTCGTGAAATGTCACAAAAGAAGTGTGTTTTTGGTTGCGAGGGCAAGACAACCCTGCACAGATTACCAAAAAAAAAAACAGCATTAAGGGACCAGTGGATGGAGTTTATTTTTACAGAGCATCGACAGAGGTGTGCAAGTGTTTTTGTTTGTTCCCTATGTAACGCATATGCAGGTCATCGATTCATGGGTTAAATTCAGGCATACAAATGAAACCCTTTTTGCACTAAATGACTGGCCTGGCGCCAGCCTGGCTGGACTTTAATTAATTTACGATACCCGTGCAAGCCTCAAAGGAGAAATGAAAACCCCCAAACAAATTCCTGAACACACACACCCAAAAAGAAACCTTTCTTAAAGTTCCTTACTTTTGTAAGTCCTTATTAATATGTATTTTGAATGTTTATGGATTGCACAAAATGGTTAATCCTTGTTATGTGAAGAGTTTAAGTTGCTAGCTTATACTTTGGGAAATGTCTTTCCTCATTTTAACTTTCTCAAAGAGAAACCCCGGGCAACAGGACGGGAGAGAAGCTAAATCACTGGTTTCTTTTCCCAATGCATTCTAAACTATTACTTTTGTTTTTATGTTTTCTAAATGTATTACGTATTTCTTTTTGGTACATTAGAAGTTTCCCATATAAATTGGGACTATCTGCAGTGTTATCATGTGTTAATCAAATCTTTAAATGTGTGTAATTCTGCATTCGAATGTAACTTCATGTTTTGATCATTTATATATATACTGTTTGGTGTTTTTGTAATCGTCATGCTTTGACAGACCCACTTATTTAAAGCAAAGTAATGAAAGTTTATTATTCTGGAATTACGAACTTACTAGAATATCCCTGATGAAATATGACAAGCCCTAAATCACTAGGGGGTTGTTTTCTACAGAGACAAAGGAACTTTTTCCCACTGCAGATCGTGGACGTTCATTGGTTGTTCACGCGAACAGAGGCGTGAACCATCTCAAGCTATAAGAGTCGACCGAACAAGGCCCGCTCTTCTCTTCTTCTCCTCTTCGTTCTCTGACACGCTGCTCTCCTGTGCTACCAACGTCGCTCCCGCTCGTGCCCATGCACGGCCTTGTGCCACGCTCATATGGTCGTCCCCCTCAGCACAGAGACTGAGAGGGGGAAGCCATTATCATGGCTCCTTCGGAAACTTTCGTTTTCGTTGTTTTGTTTTCTTTTCTTTACTAAGTTTATTCAACTATTCGCCTCTCCACACAAGGAAGACGAATTCTGGAACATTGTTTGTTGAACCTTTCAAATACCGCGCGACGACAGAACAAAGGCTCTTTATACTGAAGATATTTTCCTACCATTCACTATTATGGAGTATGAGAGATGCTATTAGCCTGGGCTGGGTAATTACAGGTAATAAGAGTGTAGAAAGAAGAACAAGTCAGGGGCAACAAGAGATGCTTACAGTATTTGGAAGAGGGAGACAATAGACAGTTGCACGATCTGTTACCATGTGGGAACCCTGGGGACGACCTTTTCTCACCCACCTTTCATTACTTTACATTAACTTCATTAATCTCTGCCTTCGCATACATAATACAGCTGTTCAACACTCTGCTTGTGTGCTGCATGGAGTAAAAGGGCAATGAAAATAGTGAGTTTTCTTAAGCTCAGTGATGAAACTCAGACTGATCCAAAACCTCATGAGCTGCCTTGGAAGTACAGTACATTACTGTCAAAGGCTCACGCCAAGATCCAGCGCAGCTTGCACGCGCGTCACACGGCCTCCGGCACATGCACGCTGTTTTGAAAAGGACCAGCGCACAAAGAGTCACAAAAAGACCACGCTCACGCACGATGGGCCATGCAAGTATCACTTTTCTATGGAGATTTAAATGCTGCTTTAAAGTGTTGCTATGATTTGATCCGTTGTTGGCTGAGAAGGGTTACTGACTGATTTCCATATCTGAGCTCATTCTGTGACCTCATTCATTTCTCTCTCTCTCTCTCTCTTTTATTTGGATTCCGTTATGTCTTGTAAAAAGTTTACTGTCTGTATTGACGTACGCATATTTACTCTGTGCGATTTGTAGTTTGATGTATTACTAGTTGAATTGTTAAAAACCCATATATAACATGATTGGCTTGGACTCCACCCCACTCACATTACGAGTCACTGAGAGGTCTGATCTTTAGCTACAAGCTTTAAATTTAGAAACTAAATTTATCATAAGGATAGGATGATGTTTTCATGGCCAGAGAATATTTTTCCTTGAATTATAAGAAGTGATAACTTTATTGAAAATTGATAGGTCAATCTGGTTTGATGGACAAACCACTGTTTGACTTTTTAAAGACTTTTTGGAGTTATGAAGGATGCAGTACTACTCTATAGGTACTCAAGATTAACAGGATATTGAGTGAAAACAAGCATTTCACCCCCCCCCCCCCTTTAAATAAAAACCGGTAGTCAAATAAACACTGTGCCTCTTATAGTGGCCAGGGGTGTGGTCAACACGGACAAATAAAGGCCGGTCTTAAATAAAGGCCAGGGGGAGCGCGGGTGGCAACACTTTGACGATACACTGAGAGGGCGGATCCCCCCCAGCAGTCCCTCTATAATTTCTCAGAGTGAGATAAATGTTATTATATTCCTCAGAATTTTATGCAATCAAACAATCAGATGAGTAAACATGATCTGCCTTGTTGATACAATTCACATCTTACTTCTCATAGTCAGAAAAATACTGAATTTAATTCCCTAAGAATTAATGCAGTTAACCAATCAAACGAGTAAAGATGGTCTGGTTTGGTGAAAATGATGTAATGCAAGCGTTGCCTCGGCAGTGAGCGAGCCGCTTAGTCACACAAACAGTATTAATCTCCTCGGAGATAGGTAGCTGCAGCTACAAGTTCACAGAGGGGGAAGGACCGCCACTCCGGCTCGTCACAGAGATCGGGCAGATCTGGGGGGTGAGGTAGGAGATAGGGACGGGCCCGTCTCTATACCCTCCAGGAGATCTATCTGCAAACCCAGCGAGTGCAGGCGGCGCCCCGCCTCAGTGAAAGCGGGACCGACACCACGAGGAACGCTGGCGAAGACTCCCTCTCGAGAAGAGTCCTCCGGGATCAAAGCGTCCACACTGGCTCGTACCAGTGCAGGCAGTTGGCTCCCTCAACAGCCGAAACAGCATGCCTCGATCCCAGGCAGAACGCGCACAGACTGTGCATTGAGAATGAGGAGTTGTCGTCATAGCACAAAGCCCCTCCCTCGATATCACAGTCTCCGCCATGTTGGCAGGATACCGAGGAATACAGTGAAACAGGATTGTTTACATGTGTTGTTAACTCTGTAGTAGCAATTCTGCACTGTTTTACCATGCCTGGAAGTTACTGCTGCGTTAAAAACAGCTCCAGAACCTCACACATATGGAAAACATAGGAACAATGGAATACAGGATTTTTTTTTAGGTTACACCAAGCGCAAAACAGCGGTATTTGGAAAAGCTCTCAAGCATCCAAAATATCGACCCATACGAGCTCCCTGCAGCAGCACAGAGACCTGGACCATTTACCTCCATGCACACATACATACATTGGGAATTATACTGTTTTTGGTTAAAGTTACTACACAATGCAGGAGTTTAAAAGCCACAAATCTTTGGAAAGTTACGAGAAAAACAGAGACTGAGGTATGAGTCGAGACTGAGACTATCGCGAGACTGAGGGTGAGAACCAACATGGCAGCGCTCTGAACGCAACGCAACGCAACACTGGATTACTATCAACTTCACTCATTTATCAAAACTACCTTCACCATACTGGATAACCAATCTTGTCAAGACCCGGATAACCTGTTCAACTTCATTGACAGCTATTTCTATAATCTGGACATTATGTCAGAACCAAACAGGAAAATACGCAAACGGGATTCATCCACAGACTAAGAAACTACAGTCGAGGTCAGTGTACTCGCATACATAAACTCCAAACTTGCCATACTCGAACTTCTCCATACAGACATCCGTGATCTGAAAGCTAGTCTCAAATTTTCCCAATCTCAAATCGAAATTCTAATGCTAGATAACATCGAACTAAAACAAAACGCATCACACCTCTCCACTCAAGTCACAAAGCTCACCAAAGAAAATCAAATTATGCAAGAAACCATATTGGACATCCAGTGGCGCAGCATGCGCGATAATCTCATATTTTCTGGAATAAACATACCTCCACAAAACACATCCGATGATCCAGAGAAGGCAATACGAGAGTTCATGCACAACTCGCTCAAACTGCCTGCAGCAACAGTTGAAGAAATAACTTTCCACCGAGTTCATCGTCTTCCATCCAAAGACCCCAAAAAATCACCTCCAATAATCGTTAAATTTGAAAAATATAAGCACAAAGAACTCGTTAAAAGCAGAGGAAATCAACTGAAGAACATCACGTATGGGATGTACGATCAGTTCCCCAAACAAATTCAAGATCGCAGACGAAAACTAGTCCCGATGATGAAGAGTTTCCGCGAAGAAGGAAAGCAAGCTACATTATCGGTAGACAAACTTTACGTGGATGGAACACTCTACCGTGATCCAAACATCACTACGTGGCTGTATCCTAACTAAACTTTCACTTTCCATTTTTAACACTGACTGTTCCAAATGCATTCTTTATAGCCATACTGCCATAACCTGTTACATATATCATTCATCATGCCAATAGTTATTACTGAACTCTGATTATAGACCCTGATGTCTCTTCTTCTTTTTTTTTCTTTTCTCCTCTTTATTCTCTTCTATTCCCACAACGCCATGTATGCATCCAGCAACACATGCATTGTCTTATTATCTCCTAGTTTGTTTTTGTTTTTTTTTTCTTTCATGTTACTCGCCATTCTCTATGTCTCCCACATAGTGTATGTCGGTTATTTGTATATGTGTCCTGTCTATTTATGTGTAGACCAGCGTTTATATTTGTGTTCTGTACATCTATGCTTTGTGTCTGTTCGAACGAGCCAGTCAGCAAGCCTGGAAACTACTCTCACCCCTCCCCCTCCTACTACATATCATGGGTACCTATCTTAGGTACAAATAGCACATCTTATATAATATTAGTATTTATATTTAATTATGCAAACACTTAAACTGATAACATGGAATGTACGTGGCTTTCACACCACCCCTAAAAAAATTAAAGTAATTAACCACCTCGTTAAATTAAGTGCAGATATTTGCTTCTTACAAGAAACACACTTAACGGATACAGAACTACAACATCTCCATTTCAAACAATTCGACAAAATATTCTCATCTACATTTAATAGCAAGCAAGAGGCGTTTCTATCTTGATAAATAAAAGCATCAGCTTCACTCTTAATTCCTCAATTTCAGATCCAGAAGGTAGATTTATTATCATCAATATATCAATCAATCACTTAACTTTTACGCTAGCAAACATTTACACTCCAAACAATGATGACCCATCTTTCTTTCGTAATCTCTTCTCTCTGCTGTACAATTCCACAAATCTCATAGTAGCCGGAGATTTCAATACTGTTCTCAACCCATCATTTGACCGTACACATAATCACAGTAACAGACGAACTTGTCACTCATCAGAAGTAATTAAAAAATACATGATGGATTATGGCCTTGGCGATAGCTGGAGAGCAAGAAACCCACTGCTAAGAGAATATTCATATGCCTCTTCAGCCTACCATTCTCCCTCTAGAATAGATTTTTTTTTGGTTAGCAACTCCTTAATTCAACAGATATTAGAAAATACTATCCATTCAATTATTATCAGTGACCATGCCCCTGTATCTTTAACATTAAACATCCCAGCACAAAAGAAAATCTCTACAAGATGGCGCTTCAACAATTCTCTACTAGAAGACCCCAATTTTACCACCCTTATAAGAAGAGAGTGGGCATCCTTTCTGGAGATGAACGACTCTCCAGAAATCTCACCATCAACACTTTGGGAATCGGGCAAAGCAGTCATGAGAGGCATAATTATATCATATTCATCACAAAAGAAAAAACAGCAACAACAATTGGAAAACACTCTTGAGCAGAAAATAAAACTGCTTAGCAATCCACAGTTTACTGCCCCATCTGAAGAAGTACAAACTGAACTCAAGCAACTTAGGACTCAATTAGATAGTATCATAAACAAAAAAACACAGTTCTGTATACAGCAACTCAAATATGATCAGTTTCACCTCAGCAATAAAGCAGGCAAGTATTTGGCAAACATGTTACAATAGAAAAAAGACAAATCACTTATCCCATCTATTTTGGACACTTCAGGCAAAACTATGCAGGATCCTCAAGAAATCAATAACTCTTTTCGCCATTTCTACAGTTCTTTGTACACTAACGGCACCCAATGTGACGGCTGGTGAAAGGACAGTCTGGAAACAATAGTGAGTTAACAAGGTTTAACGAGATGATGAGATATTGTACAAAGACACACAAAGACGATGATACAGGAACACTCCAGAGGGATGACGGTAATGGAGTGCAGGTGAGGAGTCCGGGTGTTGACGGCGTGAGGCAGCAGGCAGCAGGAGAGAGTGGCACAGGAACTGCGGGGAACAGAGCCGAAGGTAAGTGTCCGTGGCTGAGTGATCGTGCGGAGAGTGGATGAGGTTCTGGGGAAACACAGACATCCAAACGCAAACTATACAGAAGCCAGACGGGGATAAACACAACGACATGAAACAACGATCTCACAAACACAAGACGTGAGACAAGCCATTATATAGGAGATAAGTAATGAGTGGCAGCTGTTGCTGATACAATTAACGGAGACGCCCACAACTAATCAGTGCAGACGCAGAACACACAGAATTCACCACAAAGTGTAAACAACCCAAGATCAGTGTAAACAACCCGAGAACAGTTCCCCACCCCTCTAAGAACTCCTCCTGGAGTTCCCAGAAGGGCCTACCTGCTGATTGAATTCATCAATAAGGGAGTGATCCAATATGTCCCCAGCAGGTACCCAACTCCTATCCTCCGGACCGTAACCTTCCCAGTCCACCAGATACTGGAATCCTCGTCCCCTCCGTCTCGAGTCCAGAATACGATTAACCGAATATGTCGGTTCCCGCGGCGGCGGGGGAACAGGAGTAGGCAGATTAATACGTGCATAAAACACGGGTTTAATTTTGGACACATGAAAGGCGGGTTGTATCCTCTTGTACGCAGGAGGTAGTTTGAGGCGGACTGTCACCAGACTAATGATCTTGGTGATAGTGAATGGGCCGATAAATTTGGGAGCTAGTTTATTAGAAACGGATCGCAATGGAATGTTACTGGTAGAAAGCCACACTTTTTGACCCACGACGTAGACGGGAGGCTTTGACCGGTGGTGATCGGCCTTGGCCTTAGTGCGCTCCCTCACCCGGAGCAGAGTCTCACGGGCTCTGGTCCAGGTGCGGTGGCACCTCTGGACAAACGCGTGAGCGGAGGGGACCGCGACTTCAGATTCCAGACTGGGAAACGCTGGTGGCTGGTACCCTACACTACACTGAAACGGAATCGGGTTTAACTTCTCGGCGGAGATCCCACCCGATAGTAGCCTCAGGTTTACTATCGGGCTGACTCTTTTACCCGGCAAGAGTAGTTGTTATGATCAGAGCCTCCACAGTATAAACATAGTCCTTGGGACCTCCGCCGTTCCCTCTCCCTCCGGGACAGCCGAGCTCGACCCACCTGCATGGGCTCGTGATCGTCGACAGAACCGACCGTGTTCTCTCGACTCAAGCGCCCCCTACTGGGAGAGAATGGAAGTCTGGAAGGACTGTGTTGGCGGCCCAGGCGATTAAACCTGGCCTCCACCCGCAACGCCAGGTCGCTGAGTTCGTTGAGAGTAGGGGGCAGCTCGAGGAGGTAGTTCTCCTGCTGAACATGGTCGGATAACCCATGCAGGAATCTATCCCACTGCGTCGCCTCGTTCCACTGGCACGCGGCCGCCAGGGTACGGAACTCGATGGAATATTCGGTGACAGATGAATGTCCTTGTCGGAGTTCCCAGAGGCGATGGGCGGCCTCCCTGCCGGTCGCGGCCCGGTCGAAAACTCTCTTCATCTCGTCAGATAGGAGGTGGAATGAGGCACAGCACGGATGTTGATTTTCCCACACCGCCATTCCCCATAAGGCAGCCTTGCCCGATAAAAGGGTGAGCGTGAACGCTACCTTGGATTCTTCTGTGGCGAAAGTGCGGGGTTGCAGGGCCAAATGCATAGAGGACTTGTTAAGGAATGTTCTGCAAAAAGTTGGCTCACCAGCGTAATTCTCCGGCGCCGGAAGTCGCGGCTCTGGCCGGAAGTGGTCCTGGAGAATCCCCGGGGGAACGGTCGGCGCAGGCGGTGCGATGGGCGCAGTGGGAGACATGAGCTGATGGACCTGCTGGGTGAGCTCGGACACCTGTGCCACCAGCGCTTGGACAGCGCGTCGGGTGTTCGAGATGCTCTCCTGCTGCTGATCCATTCTCTTGACGCTGTGGTGCATGAAATCGGTGAGGGTGTTGGTGCTCGCTGCTTCCATGTTGGTGAGATCGTTCTGTGACGGCTGGTGAAAGGACAGTCTGGAAACAATAGCGAGTTAACAAGGTTTAATGAGATGATGAGATATTGTACAAAGACACACAAAGACGGTGATACGGGAACACTCCAGAGGGATGTTTAAGGCAGTGAGAAGTCCAGACGGTAATGGAGTGCAGGTGAGGAGTCCGGGTGTTGAAAAAAAAAAAAAAAAATTTAACCCAATGACACATACTGTACCAGGTTTTTGTGTTGGGGGCTGCAAAGTGGACAAACCAGTTCTGGGTTAGCTAGGGTAGTTGAATGTGTGATTGCAAAATGTAAATGTTCTGGTTAGATTAAAGCCATTAACAGCGTGAATGCAAGGTGATTAACATCGTAAACAAGATAATTCACAATGTCCATATGTGTGCAGAGAGGTAAATTGTTCAGGTCTCTGTGCCGCTGCAGCGAGCTCGTATGGGTCGATATTTTGGATGCCTGAGAGCTTCTCCAAATACCGCTCTTTTGCACTTGGTGTGAGCTTGTTCCTGTAAGGTCCCCTTTCTTTCGCCTTATGATTTTGCATTGCTTTACTTTCTTCCTTTTATTTCTCGTATTCGTAGATCCGTCTCGATCTGTTCCGCCAACAAAAAAAATGAGCAAAAATTAAAGATCTCTGAAATGTTTAGTCGCGCCTCGGTGAAGTTCTGAAGGCATTGCCCCTGGCAACCGATAGCGTATCCTGCCATCAGGGCAGACTGGCTCAGCAAGGCTAGAATGGATATGTTTGGTTCTACTGGACATGCGCACATAAATACAGCGAAATTTTTGTCATACTGTACTAGGGCTTGCATAGACTAGTCGAGCACTGTCGGAAACAATCGACTACTCCAGCATGCATTAACCATAATGAATACAAAGTGTTTGCAAGTACGACGTGAATTTTAGAATTACAATATTGCGTGGAGCTGTTACTATATGACCTTATCTATGTTGCATGTAAAAATAAAATATGTAATGTAATAATTAGCGTTGTGCCTGAAGCCGAATATGGCACGGATAATGGCTTAAAAAACGAATAACGCACAAGGAATAATTCTGCCTGAATACTCGGCTGAAGCTGACACAGTCTGGTGTTTGCTAGATAACAGTTGAGCCAGGGCATCAGCGCCAGAAGTGAATGAATGTAAACTTTATGAGTGAAAAGATCGCAAATCAAACACCGCATTGTTGTCGCCTCTCTGTGCATCTCTCAGAAATCAGAGCGTTGCAAGAGTAATTTTACCTATAATAATACATCATAGCTACACGTTATATTATTTATATATATTTAAAAGGCAAATATTTAAAGCGTAGGCTACGATATGATACGAATGAATGGAATAAGCACAGCGCGCTCGCCAATCAAACAGCCGCGCTGCGCGTCTCAGTCTCTCAAAAACCAAACCAGTTCTCTCTCAATAGTAGGCTAATAATCAGCTTAGATACGGATACATTGTCTACTTGTCCTACATGTTTGCATCTTTACCTTTTGGTGGTTTGCGCGGCACACACATCTGTTAAGTGAAGTTCATTAACATTAAGACTCGCTCAAAGTGTTCTGTAATGAAAATGAGTGCATTGAATGGGGGGGGGGACTGTAGCCTCTGTCTCAACAGAAAATCCATATGTCAGAGAATGACAAAGAAACTGTCTTTTGTACATATATATATGGACCAAAATGAACTCCAAAATGACTTCTAAATGAATCAGTCCATCGATTCACTCCATATTCATTTATGTGTACCCACACATTTGACTATCATGTTATAATCACTTATTCTGTATGTTTTTTTAATAACTATGGCATAGCTTAATGATTCATAATTATGTTTGGTATGTGTGTGATCGAATTTGCTTACTTGAATTAGACCAGACAATAGTTTATTGATCCCATGTACCATATTCGTGTTATAGGAATCATGTCCAAAATTAGACCCTGCCAGAGCAGGAAAATTCGGACCACATGCTTGGTAAGATAAACATATGACTTATGATACCCCCGAGCCAAGACAATATCTGATTGGTCAAGACAACATTTGAGGTGTGGCCAACAGGCCAGTTTAAATACTTAGGACACCATAAAATCTTTGCTTTTAGTCTCTAGCTATGCGGCTGCTATTAGTCATGCTGTTTGTCATCACTATTCTTTGAGCGCGGTTGCAGCGTGCTTCAGCCTGCATGCCTGCTGCTACTTAACCACGATGAGAAGGAACACAACCTTGTCTCATCAAACTTTATTTCTTTTCTTTTCCGTTTGAGAGTTTCGTGTTCTGAGTTAAGTTTTGTAACGTCATTCAACTTCAACCAGCGCACACAACTCTGCACCTTCAGTCAACGCCCAACAACCACGGGCTTCCCAAGACGTCACTTCAGCGACTACTGAACTTCCAGCCAATCAGCGACACCGGGATACACCTTTCAACGGGACTCCCTTTCACAGGAAACCAAGGCAATGTACCCTCAGACATTTGTGCTGGTGTATCTAATATAATTTTAACCCCATTGAGGAACTCAATGCGAGCTTTAATTAAGTGATTGATGGTTGTTCATGTCTATGCAATTTAACTTATTGCTGTAAACTTGGGTTTCCATATTTCATTCTCTTAAACTCATCTTTCCCTAACTTTCGATCTTCCTGCAACTTGTGTGCATGTGTGAGTGCATGCGTTTATGTGTTAGATTAGTTTATATGTCTTAGATTTATCCAATAAAGCCTTATTCATATTGAAAAGAGAAGTATCTTGTGTTTTGTGCTTACAAGTTAATGTCTTAAACTGCCAATCTTGTTACTGTGCTAGTTGATAGTGTTTTCACTATACTTTGGATATTAATATCCAGCGCAGATTTGATGTTAAATGGCTTGTTCAGTGAATCGCAGGGCGTCTCAGTGATCAGCCGTGAAACAGTGATTCTGTTCAAATTCCCTTAAAATTATTAAATGATTCCCTTTGAGGTAAATTGACCTGTTTCCGTTACAATATTTTGAATAAATGCAGTTCTTTTTAATATTTTATTCATCAAATATATTAGACAGCAGAACTGTTTCCAACACTAATAATAAATCAGAATATTAGAATGATTTCTAAATGATCATGTGATAGACTGGATGTTACATGTGACACTGAAGGCTGGAGTAATGATGCTGAACATTCAGCTTTGCATCACAGGAATAAATTATTTTTTTCAAGTATATTCAAACAGAAAACTATTATTTTAAGTTGTAATAATATTTCACAATATTACATTTTTTTTTCTGCATTTTTGATCAAATAAATGCAAGCTTGATGAGCAGAAGAAACTTCTTTCAAAAACATTAAAAATAGTAATGTTTCCAAACTTTTGGTCTGTAAACATTACAATATGATATAAAACATTACAATAGGACATTTCTGTAATCTATAGCCTACCAGTCAACAGTTTTTGAACAGTAAGATTTTTTATGTTTTTAAAGAAGTCTCTTCTGCTCTCCAAGCCTGCATTTATTTGATCCAAAGTACAGCAAAAGCAGTAATATTGAGTACATTTTTTTCAGCATTCTTTGATGAATAGAAGGATTCAAAGATCCGCTTTTATGCTAAATAAAAAGCCTTAGCAACATTATACAGTATATCATTCAAAAAAAATTTTTTTTTTTTTTGCAAAATAAATTATAGAAATGAATACTTTTATTTAGCAAGCTTTAACATCTCAATAAATTTTATTTTGAAATATATTCAAATAGAAAACAGCTATTTAAAATAGTCTAGTAAAAATATTTCACAATTTTACTGTTTTGCTGTATTTTTGGATCAAATAAATGCAGGCTTTGTGAACACAAGAGACTTGACTGGTAATGGATACTATAGGCAACTTATTTTTTTCTCTAATTTCTAGCTTTTAATTGGCTAAGAAATATATAACTATGCTTTCGGAAGTATAAATGGAAAAAGTCCGCGTCCGCGCTGGCCGTGTCTGCCTCCGGATTGCTCATGCAGAAAGTATAACACAGGCTTTACAATCGCAACTTCATTGTGCTGTTACTACATCGAGCCGAACTTCACAAATATTGTTCAGCTCACAACAGAATCAGGTGTTTTGTTTATGGGGAGTAGAATTATTTATTTATTTCAATGAATCTAATCGATTAGATATCATAATATTTCGGCTATAATTGTCACGGGTCTGTGTTGTCCTATCTGTTCAGTAGCTCGTGGTCTGGACAATCAGCGCTGATCGTGGTGGGGTTGTGCAGATCACGAGCTGATTCTTCCCCACCTGTCGATTGTTCCCCCACTCCCTTATATGTCTCTGCTTTTCTGTCTGTCGTCGTGAGTAGACTGTTTTGTCTTTGCACGTGTTTTGTGTGGTGTCCAAGTTTCATTCTCACCTTCTGTTTTCGTGTCTAAGGATCCGTAGTTCGGATATCCGGCAGCGCGAGTGGTCTGCAGTGTGCCGGCCAGCACGGAGATCTCTGTGTGCTCCAGAGCATTTTATTATTGTTTATGTTATTTTGTGTTTTGTGGCGAGAATAAAGATTCCCCTTCTCCTTACTCTGCATCTGAGTCTTCTGTCTAGATCGCACCTTGACAGAATTTACTCACCACTAAATGGATTCAGCAGAGGAAACGGAGCTGCGCCGAGCTCTTCTGCAGCAGGGCTCTCTTCTGGGTCGACAGCAGGAGGAAATCGCATCTTCTCATCGCGCCTACTCGGAGATCTCTCTCCAACTCAACCAGCTAGCAGAACGGCTTCGGCTGCCCTTTCTGTCCCGGCTACCCCCTCTGTCCCACCTGCTCCTCGCCACGCAGAACCGCAAATTAATCCAACTGCTCCATACTAGGGTGAGCCCAACTCATGTCTGTAATTTCTGTCCCAGTGCTCGCTGCCTTTCACTATCCAGCCTTCCTGTTTCCCCACGGAGCAATCCAGGGTGGAGTTCGTCATCACTGTCCTAGTAGGTCAAGCGAGAGAGTGGGGAATGGCTATGTGGGAAAGCAAGCATGACTTTTGTGCGTCCTTTGAGGCATTCTCGAGGGTGCTGCGCAAGGTGTTTGACCACTTGGCACACGGTATTGAAGCAGCACGAGCATTGTAGCTGCTTCAGCAGGGAGAGCAGTTGGTGTCCAGTTACTCAATTCAGTTCTGCACGCTCGCCCGCGTCCTCTCTGGGATCACTTCCTCCACAGCCTGGCTGAGCATGTGAAGGACGAGATCTATTCACTAGAGCTGCCCCCTGGCTTGGATGGGCTTATCGACCTCGCCATTCGGGTCGACGACCGGAATACTCTCTGTTCTCAGCACCGAAGAGAGGGGATTCCGCATGAACATGTCACCAGGGTCCCGTATGGAGCAGCATGTGACACGATATCTCAACGCCGCATCCTCCTGGAGGAGGAACCTATGCAGATTGGGACAGCACGGCTGGCAATAGGAGAGCGATGCCGTTGCATGGATAATCAGCTGTGTCTGTACTGCGGTGAGGTGTGTCACGTGGTAGCGGCGTGCCCTGTGGCAGGGCCACGCTTTTCACGCAAGGGAGAGTGCATGGTGAGCGTCACTACAACTCGACTGCCACCTTGTGGCCGTTCAGACACCTGGTGGTCGTTCAGAGTTTCAAGCTTCAGTGCAGTTTGGGGGAGCTGTGCTGGGGGCGATTTCATGGATTCCAGACTAGCAACTCGTCTGGGGATTTCAGCAGTGGCACTGGCCGAACCTATTTCTGCCAGGACCCTTTGTGGCACCCATCTCACTAATATCACTCACACCACCCAGTTTGTCACATTAACTTTGTCTGGTAATCATGCTGAGGAGATTAGATTTCACCTCATTCACTCGCCCACCGCTCCAGTGGTGTTGGGTCACACCTGGTTGGTTAAACATAATCCTCAAATTGATTGTGCCCGTGGTTCTATTTTGGCTTGGAGCCCTTTCTGTTTAGCTCAGTGTTTGGGTGCTGCTTTTCCCACTGTCTTATCTCATTCTGTGTTGCAGGAGGAGCTGGTTAACCTGGTGGATGTTCCGGAGGCTTACCATGATTTGAGAGCAGTTTTCAGTAGGTCCCGAGCTTTATCTCTGCCTCCATACCGCTCGTACGACTGTGCGATTGACCTGCTGCCTGGCACTTCTCCACCTAAGGGGCGCCTTTACTCTCTGTCGGGTCCATAGCGGGAGGCCATGGAGAGGTATATACATGATTCTCTGGTAGCAGGCATTATCCGTCCCTCATCCTCTCCAGCCGGGGCGGGCTTCTTCTTCGTGGAGAAGAAGGATGGATCGTTGTGCCCCTGTATTGACTCGGGGGTTGAATGACATCACGGTAAAGAATCATTATCGTTTGCCGTTGATGTCATCGGCCTTCGAGCTCCTTCAGGGGGCAACCATCTTTACGAAGTTGGACCTTTGCAGTGCTTATCACTTGGTTTCGGATTATGGAGGGGGACAAATGGAAGGCCGCCTTTAACACCCATACAGGGCATTTTGAGTATTTAGTTATGCCGTTTGGGCTTTCCAACTCCCCAGCAGTCTTTCAGGCACTCGTCAACAATGTGCTCCGAGACATGGTCGACCGGTTTGTTTTTGTTTATATCGTTATATAGTTGGAGAAGTGTGAGTTTCACGCATAGTCGGTTCCGTTCCTGGGTTTTATTCTCTCACCTGAAGGTAACCGAATGGATCTTGTCAAGGTAAAGGCAGTTGCTGATTGGCCCACCCCAGATAGTCGTAGAGTGGTCCAACGGTTTCTGGGGTTTGCCAGTTTTTACAGGCGGTTCATTCGGAACTTTAGCCAGATCGTCCTTCCTCTGACTGATCTCACCTCCACAAGGAAATGATTCTGTTGGTCGTCGCAGGCCCAAGCTGCGTTTGAGAACCTTAAGAGTCTATTTATTTCGGCCCCCATTTTATTGACCCCTGACCCATCTTGTCAGTTCATTGTGGAGGTGGATGCGTCAGAGGTGGGGGTTGGGGCAGTTTTGTCTCAAAGATCATCTTCGGATGAGAAAATACGTCCCTGCGCCTTCTTTTATCATCATTTAACCCCCGCGGAATGGAACTATGACATTGGGAATAGGGTTTTACTAGCTGTCAAGCTGTCCCTGGAGGAGTGGCATCACTGGTTAGAGGAAGCGCGATTTCCATTTATCGTTTGGACTGATCATAAGAATCTTGAGTACATTCGCACCGCCAAGAGAATAAATTCTAGGCAGGCTCGCTGGGCATTATTTTTTGGACGTTTCAGGTTTACCATTTCTTATTGCCCGGGCTCTAAGAATGGTAAACCTGAAGCGCTGTTGCAGGTTTTTGAGGTTGAGGCTAGTACCACCCTCCCGGTGGCCATTTTGCATCCCGAAAGGGTTGTGGCAGCAGTCAGCTGGGGGGTGGAGTCCAAGGTCCGCGCGGCAGTACGCGATGCTTCTGTTCCCACTGGATGCCCAGAAGGTCTGCTCTTTATAGCAAGTTCTCACTGTGGTGGACAGGTTCTCAAAGGCGGTCCATTTTATTCCCCTCCCCAAATTGCCGTCCGCGAGAGAGATATCGACGGTCCTAGATCACATTTTCCATATTCATGGCCTCCCGGTGAACGTGGTTTCTGACAGAGGTCCCCAGTTTGTGTCTAGGTTTTGAACAGAGTTCTGTCAACAGCTGGGGGTGACTGCGAGCCTATCTTCCGGTTATCACCCGCAGACTAATGGTCAGGCCGAGCGTGCAAACCAAGATTTGGAGAGAGTCCTGCGCTGTGTGGCGTCTGCAGAACCGTCATCTTGGAGTTCCAGGTTGACCATGATTGAGTAAGTGCATAATTCCCTCCCGGTCTCATCTACGGGTTTGACTCCCTTCCAGTGCTGTTACCAGCCACCTTTATTCCCCTCTCAAGAATTCGATGCCATTGTTCCTTCCGCACATTTGTTTATTCAGAGATGCCTATGTACTTGTAGGATCGCCAGAGAAGCCCTCACTCGGACTAAAGAGAAGAACAAGGCATCGGCGGACCATCACCGTACTAAGCCCCACTTTACGTGTGGTCAGAGAGTCTGATGGTCGTAAACTGGGACCCAAATTTGTTGGACCATTTATCATTGCCAAAGTGCTTAGTCCGGTGTCAGTGCTGCTCAAATTGCCCCCTCAGTTCAGAAGGATCCACCCGGTTTTCCAAGTTTCTAAGATTAAACCCACCTTTCGCTCCCCCTTCAACCCTGACCTCTGCCCCTCCGCCTTCTAGGCTCATCGAGGGGTTGCCTGCCTATACTGTAAGGCGGCTCATTGATGTGAAGCATAGGTGTAGAGGTCATCAATATCTGGTATACTGGGAGGGTTATGGTCCGGAGGAGAGATGCTGGATTCCGGCTCCCGATATTCTGGATCGCACTCTCATTGATCAATTTCATCAGCGTCATGGTGAGTCCTCCGGGGACGCCAGCCCATGTCTTTGCCCATGTTTTGTGTGGTGTCCAAGTTTCATTCTCACCTTCTGTTTTTCTGTTTAAGGATCCTTAGTTCGGATATACGGCAGCACGAGTGGTCCGCAGTGTGCAGGCCAGCTCGGAGATCTCTGTGTGCACCAGAGCATTTTATTATTGTTTATGTTATTTTGTGTTTTGTGGCAAGAATAAAGATTCTCCTTTTCCTTACTCTGCATCTGAGTCCTCTGTCTAGATCGCACCTTGACAGTAATAATATAAATCATGTTGGTTTGTATTGGTGACGTCATGTGTAAATTATATGCATGCGCCCGCGAGACCTGTACTTGGACCATAATGCGGCCCGGTGGAAAAATTTTTTGAGAACCACTGGCTCAAGGGTTTCAGGTGCTTTGTTGACATTGATGCCACCTTCACATAACAAGCCAGAGGTATGACAGAGAGGACCAGGCCTGGGACATATTTTATGTTTTGGTTTTTATTTTGAGCGCACCAGTCGTCCGTTAGGGGCTGGTGTGCTGTTTTGTATTTATTTTGTGATTATTAAAATGTCTTTTGATTGTGCGCCGGTTCCCGCCTCCTTCTTCCCGATGTATATGGAGTTCTAATATCGTTACAGTGGTGCCGAAGCCCGGGAGAAGGAGGGACGCACTGCTGAAGATCCCTCGCTGCTGTGCTGAATCCGCGGTGCCCTCGAGCAGGCGAGGTATGTGCCGCCATGGACGCTCGAGGCGGTGGGCTGGAGCGAGTTGCCGGGGACGGGCGAGCTCGCTGCCGGCCGCCCACGATATGGAGAGGCGGCTGCCGTCCGTGAGGGAGCGGAGGAGTCGGCGCCGTTCGCCAGGGGGCCAGAGCCTGCTGCCTCCGCGAGGGAATCCGGAGGGGCAGGGAACGGGGGACTCCTGCCGACTGTCCAAAACGGAGGAGCCGTCGCCGTCCATCGGGCGGCGGAGGAGTGTCGTGCCGTCCGCCGAGGGCCGTCCAGTGCCACCGCCAGGCACCGCGGAGGAGATCGCCCAGCTGGTGGAGGGCCGAGCAGCAGTGCGTCTGGGAACCGCAATTTTTTTTTCTCTCTCCCCTCTCTCGTCTCTGTCGCTCCTCCCATCTCCTTTTCTCTCGCCTCGTCTGTCCTACCCCCAGGTTCCCGCAGGTCCCCGTGAGCGGTCCCCCCCCGGAGGGAGGGGGGGGGGAGTAGAGCGCAGGCTCGGGTGTACCCGCCCAGCCTTCGAGGGGCGATGGGGGTATGTGGCGAGTGGGGCGGGGCCGAGAGGCGTAGGAACGAGGAGTGAGGCCGGGTGTAGTGATTGGAGATGAGCTACACCTGCGCCCCACCGCCGGTATCGAGTCCCACGTAGGAGATGGAAGGATATAAAACTGGAGCGACTATAGTGAAGGACGAGAGAGGACCAGGCCTGGGACATATTTTATGTTTTGGTTTTTATTTTGAGCGCACCAGTCGTCCGTGAGGGGCTGGTGTGCTGTTTTGTATTTAATTTGTGATTATTAAAATGTCTTTTGATTGTGCGCCGGTTCCCGCCTCCTTCTTCCCGATGTATATGGAGTTCTAATATCGTTACAGTATCCACTACCAGTCTATAATTTCTATAATAAAATATATTGTATAATGTTGCTTTTTATTTCACATAAATGCTGATCTTTGAATCCTTCTATTCATCAATCAAATAAATCAAAAAAATGCAGGCTTGGTGAGCAGAAGAGACTTCTTTAAAAACAAAAAATATTACTGTCCAAAAACTGTTGACTGGTAGGCTATAGATTACAGAAATGTCCTTTTGTAGTATTTTCTATTATATTGTAATGTTTATATATATAAATATAAGACAAGCAAAGGCCCCAGCATGTCGGCAGCCCCACCAACCAACTATCCTGCGGAGGGTTAACAACCCACCCAGGAGAAACTCTTTTGTTATGAAACCGATCAGAGAAAGTAGCCGGACTGCCCAACAAGGTAACGGACCCCAACCTGCCCCCGACCAACGAGTACAGATCAACCTTCGTCGCAGGACACCAGTCGCCACATGGAATGTTCAGACACTCCTTCACCCTGCATCAGCTGGACACCCTGACCGACAGATTACTGTTGGCCCGCTTTCTCCACCAACATGGCAAGATGACAGAAATCATTGCCTATGCCCACAATGATGTCGCTGATGAGGATGTGAAGGATGCCTTTCACACAGGCTCACCTGTCGGCACAACCTTTCCTGATAGGTCTACAAATGACAACGGTAACCGCCTACTCCTTCTCTGCCACCACAACAATATCTGTGTTGCTGATACCTGGTTTCCCCGGAAGCTTATCCATTACTGGACATGGTACAGCCCAGATGGCAGAACAAGGAAAGCGCTGGACCATATTCTCATCTCTCATTTGCCATTTGTCACCAACTGCCGTGTGTACCAAGGAGGAGAGCTTGGCAACACAGACCATCGCCTGCTGGTGGCCCAGCTGAAGTTCAAGCTGTGAGCCAACAAGCTCACGAAGACTCAACATCGCCTGGACTCCTCCCTACTCAGTGATCCAAATATCGCCACAGACTTCAGTTGCGCCATCCACCGCACCTTTGATAACCTGGCTACCGACAAGGTGAACGACTGGCAGACCTTCAAGGAAAGTGTCATCCAGACAGCTCACAATGTCTTTGGATGCTTCGACCTTCCCAGAAAAAGCCTTGGATATCAGAGAGGACACTCAACATCATCGACTGGCGGCGTGAGGCCTGTCTCCAAGGTGACCTGGCGGTGTATCAGCGACTGAACCACCAGCAAAATGTGGCTATAGCCGAGGATAGGGAGAAGTTCTGGCCAGCAGAAGCTAAATACTTAGAGTCCGCGGCCAATAACAACAATATGAGCCGTGTCTTTAATCTGCTGCTCCAAGCCCGTAATGGTCCATGCATCAAGACAACCCTGGTGAAATATTCTGATGGCAATCTTATGGCAACTGAAGCAAACTGCCTCGAATGCTGGAAAGAGCACTTCAGCCTCATTCTGCAGCACAGTCCTTCCCCGACTGAACCCCCCCAGGGCTCTCCTTAATACTCTCTTTGTATGTCTAGCTGGCTGCTTTACAAATTCTACAGCTCTGCTTTGTTCTGCCATTTTTCCCACTCCCTGGAGAGAGAGAGTCACTACCAGCACAGACAACAAGAAGGGATAAGTGAAAATGACAATTAAAGTGTGATTAATGTGTGAATTGCAAATGTAATTGCTATGCAACTTCCTCTTTCCAGTGACTCTGAGCTTCCTTGTTTCTGCTGTTGTTTCTTACTTCATTTGATAACTAAAATATTGATGATCATAAATGTGAGAGTATTTACATGACTTCTAACTGATTTTCATTTGGAAACCTTCCAGGAACACATTGGTTTTAGAAGAGCTCCTGAAATAATTTTTCTGAAAAAGATTTTTTTTTCAAGGTCACTGTCTTTTGTATTAATTATATATATATATATATATATATATATATATATATATATATATATGTGTGTGTGTGTGTGTGTGTGTGTGTGTGTGTGTGTGTGTATATATATATATATTTATAATGTGTCTGTGATCCATTGATTTGATTACACAATCCATTTCATGTACCAGTACATTCGTCCAGTACCCTGTTTCTCAAGCTCTGGTAGATCTTCTCCGATCAGCAAGCAGTAAGCCCTCAGTGTTGCGATGTGGGCCGGAACTAATAAGATTGGGTTGGATTCATTAGATTCTTTTCATCGCACAGGTTGGAATTTCACTGCACGTTAGTGAAGCGCAGGTTGTCTGATAACCCGCTGGCCCCACGGGTAACCTGCGGGTCGGGTTGTGGTGGGTAAAGAATTGCCACTTTATTTGCGGGATGGGTTGGGGCGGGTCATTAAAAACTAATTTTTTAAAATACATTTATGTTGCGTGCAATTTAGTGGTGGAATTTTTGATTCTTTTAAGATATTCATTCATTTTCAATTCGTTCACCAACATGAATTGTTCAGATTTGTTCACTGATTCATTCAGTGACCATTTCTTTATATTACACAAATACGCCAGCAGGTGTCTTATGTGTTATGTGTTAAGTTAACGAACGTATTTACTTATGACAAAAACTGATTTGGCTTTATTAAAATGTGTGCATAACTGCATTAAAGGTCAGAGAGTTCATATATATAATCTATTCACATGAATCAATCAGGGATTAATCGTGGAGTTATGTTCTGTATGCTAAATATGAAAACAAGCATTTGTGCACAGTACCTGTAACTGCGCTTTGTATCTGCTGATCGCTGATCGAGATTTACATGCTTGGCCGACTGGCCCGGTACAACCTACTCTCATTAATTTCATTCACGAACAAGATGTATCAATTAATTCAACTCGTTCACGAACTAGTGATATCCGGTTCGCGAACGAATCGCTCGATTTAACCGGTTCTTTTTAGTGAACCAGTTGAACCAGTTCACCAAATCAAACTGGATCATATGAAATGGTTCACGTCTCCAATGAGCATTAAACCACAAACGGGGACACTCCCTCTGAGTCAAAATAAACCAGTATCCTGGAGTAATTCATTTACTGAAACAGAGAGACCAGGGACAGTTGTAACAGGGGACAGTTGTAACAAGTTGTAATTCCTTCAATCAGAAATGACCTAGAGTGATGACACTCACTATGCACATGCTCAGTTAGTTTACCTCCATTCTTGCCATAAAGGGAGCCACATTTGAATCTTCCTGACGGAGTTATCTACAAAAGATTGTTTCTGAGGTAAATAAATTACTTTTCTATCTGATGTACTTTTTTGGATGCTGTTATAGGATCTAATGTCTATGAATTTATACAAGTATTATTAGATTCACTGTTTTGTAAGCTAAAAATAGAAATTGCTAACAAGTGTCAAACTAGCAGTCAAGCTAGCTCACATGAGATGAAAATATGTTTGGTGAAACTGGGACACTTGTAATGCCCCATTACAACTGTCCCAGTATCACTAACCAAACAACCTTCCCAGTATCACCAACCAAGTTTCATTTATATTTTAAAAACTAATCAAACTAAAAAAAGTGCATCATTTTGCTTTAATGTGCAAATTAAAAGTAAAATGTGCAATGTGCATTTGCAAATTAAATGTAAAATGTCATCAAATCACATTTTAAGGTAATTATCTTATATATATATATATAAAGATAGTCAGTGTGATAGACAGCATGCCAAATATCAGAAAGAGGAAGACAGACAGGGGAGTCCCATTTCCTGTGCTGGAAAGGGCTTCTGATGAAATCAGACAGGGAAAGTCAGTCAAGGGAGTGGCCAAATCATATGACCTTGCACCGATTCCACAAGAAGAGGAGCCAGGGATCAAAGACACTTTCCAGAGTTGGATACTGGACTCCAAAAAGGTTTTCACACTAGAGCAGGAGCTCCTCTTAAGAGGCTACCTGATGCAGGCAGCTGATTTGTATTATGGACTGAGCCCAAAGGAGGTAGGCTAGATATGTATTAAGCTAGAGTAGGCTGTGCTATGTAGGCCTACATTTGTTGTGTATTAAACTAATGAACAATTTATATAATTTAGGTCTGGAAGTTTGCCTATGATTTGGCAAAGACCTACCCCAAAACTGGGCAGAGAACAGGATAGCTGGAGCCGACTTGTTCACAACATTTTTGAAGAGGCACCCCACTCTCTCCATAAGAAGCCCTCAGGCTACAAGCCTCTCATGGGCTACGAGTTTCAATGAGACAAACGTCAATATGTTTTTTGACAACTTTTCTCTTTTTCTCTTTTATGACTTGTTTTCTGTCCTAGACAAACACAGATTTGCTGCACAGGATATCTGGAACATGGATGAAACAGGTGTAGTGGACATAATATTTTTCTATACAGGAATCACTACAGCACAAAATCCTTAAAAAATTGTGGCTACAAAGGGAGTCAAACAAGTAGGTGCAGTCAACTCTGCAGAACAGGGGACACTAATTACACTTGCCTGTGCAGAGAATGCCTTGGGGAATTCCATACCACCAATGTTCATCTTCCCCTGGAAAAAATCTATCCTTCCTTTACCAGCAATGGCCCTCCTGGCTGTATCGGTACAGCAAATGGGTCTGGGTGGATGCAAGTGGAGGACTTTTTGGTCTTCTTTAAGCCCTTCCAGACTCACACCAAATCCTCACTGGAGTCAAAAGTGCTGCTAATTCTGGACAACCATACCTCCCACCTTTCTGTGGAGGGGATTGATTTTTGCTAGAGCCATGGCCTCGTCCTCTTCTCATTCCCCCCACACTGTTCCCATAAGCTGCAGCCCTTGGATCATGGTGTATATGGGCCACTGAAGAGGCTGGTATACAACTGATGTGGCAGCTGGATGAAAGCTCATCCAGGAGCCACAATGATCATTTATGATCTGCCAGGCATTGTGAAGAGTGCCCTTCCCTGTGCTGCATCACCGGCAAATTCATACAGGGTTTGCATGCACTGGAATTTGGAATATTTTCACTGACAGTGACTTTGCACCATCCCTATTCACAGACCGCCCATTGCCAGCAGTGACATTAGAGGTTCCACCTTCCTCTACAATTCCATCACCCAATGTGGCAATGATGGCATCCTCCATGCCACTTAGAGCATCATCCCCTGTCACATCATGTGTGGTGTCCAAGCCTGAGCCTGAGCCATCATCCTCTGCTATGAACACAATATGTCCATCCATCCACACCCAAAAGCTGGCCCAAGAAAGCAGACGACAAAGGGCAAGAAAAGAAGGGAAACCGCTGTCGTTTCAGAAACTTCAGTGAAAAAAATCTATAGACCGAAAAAATCAGGTCTGCAGCTAAAAGTAAAATGAAATTCAGCAAAAACAAAAACTCAAAATCGAAGAAGCAGAAAATTCAGGACTCATTTGAGGACGAAAATGAATTCTGCCTTGTGTGCTTGGAAAGCTTCTCCAGGTCAAGGGAGGTCTGGCAACCAGTGTCCCCAGACAGGACCGCCAGCCCAGCGCCACTGTACAAGATGGTCACCAGCCCAGCACCACTGCACAAGATGACCGCCAGGCCAGAGCCACTGCCAAAGATGGCCACCAGCCCAGCGCCACTGCACAAGATGGCCGCCAGCCCAGCGCCACTGCACAAGATGACAGCCACAGGTGACCGTCCAGAGTTAAGTCAGGTCTCCACTGATCAGGTCCCCGTGGTCCCTCCAGAGTCGAGTCAGGCTCCCATTGACCCTCCAGAGTCGAGTCAGGTCCCCGTTGACCATCCTGAGTCAGGTCAAGTCACCATTAAAACTCATGTGTTAAGCACTACCACAGTTATACCTCAGGAGTCAAGTCAAGTCACCAATGATCTTCATGGGCAAAGTCAAGTCACCAGTGTTCTTCATGGGCAAGCTCAAGTCACCAGTGTTCTTCATGGGCAAAGTCAAGTCACCAATGATCTTCATGAGCAAAGGCAAGTCACCAATGATCTTAATGAGCAACGTCAAGTAACCGTTGATCTTCCTGAGTCAAGTCAAGCCATCTTCAAGCCATCTTCCTGAACACAGTCAAATCACCATGGATCTAGCCTCTTCACGTCTCTGCTGAACTACCAGAGCCTCTTCACTTCTCTGCTGGACTACCAGTGCCTCTTCATGTCTCTGCTGAACAAGCAAAGCCTCTTCACATCTCTGCTAGACTACCCGAGCCTCTTCACGTCTCTCCTGAACTACCAGAGCCTCTTCCCGTCTCTGCTGAACTACCAGAGCCTCTTCATGTCTCTGCGGAACTTCCAGAGCCTCTGTCATGTCTCAGTCAAACTTCCTGAGTGCTCGTCCTATCCTGTCATGGCCATGGAGGCCATCCAGGAACTCACCGCCTGCCCTGTCATAGCCATGGAGACCATCTACCATCTCATCAGGGCCACGGAGGCCACCCTTAACCTGTTTATGTTCTCTATTTCAGGCTTACCTAACCAGAATTGTCTCCTGTACCAACGATCCCACTGTGGTGGTCTTCTGCACCGCCCTGGTGGGCTTCTGTCTCGATCCACATGGCTGTGGTGGTCCTCTGTGCTGCCCTGGTGGGCTTCTGTCTCGACCCCACGGCTATGGTGGTCTTCTGTGCCACCCTGGTAGGCTTCTGTCTTGACCGCACGGCTGTAAAAAACACTTGCGATGGCGAGGCGGCTGTGTCCGATTGAGCAGTCGAGCGCAGTTGCTCACCACTGACTGCGCTATTTAAAAGCAAGATGGGAAACGACTGACTGACGCCACACCTTCATGCTCATTGGCTGAGAATGTCAACTAATACATTTCCTCTTTATTCTAAGAATTAGATTACCCATTTATTTATTTATATTTACATGCACACTAGACAAAACCAAAACACACCTAGTGAAGTTAAGAATTAGGACATGCATTTATTTTATTTTATTTTTCTCTTAATTAGAATTCTTTCTTGTTGTAAATTTTACTTTATTTAAAAATACTGTGGACGTGAATTGGTGGCAGAAACATGCTTGTTTGCAAATATTCTTCTAAATTTCCTCCTTTGGTTTCAGCAGAACAAAGGAATTGATGCACATGATAAAAAAACAGTGATATTTCGATTACATCCACTTTGTCTGCGATAAAAGTGTTGTCCTCCATTGCTGACGTTTGCAGGTGACAAATTAGCGAGTTCCCTTTCAAGCATACATGTCGATGTCTCACTATGGGATACGCCCCTTCCGCGTATTCCTTTAGAGGCCCAATTCCATTACGCCGCCCCCAATTGGCTGGCAGACATGACATTGCGTCAGGGAGTGGCTCCCTCCTCTTGGTATAAAAGGATCCTGGCCGGATCCTGTGAGCACTTCGCACATTTCACCATGAAGAGCCTCTGTCAGAGGTTAGCATGCCAAGCTAATTCTGGCCATGACCCCCTAATGTCAGCTAGTCCCTCTCCGGTTCCCGCCCCTAAGGTACCCATTCCTGTAGAAATGCCCGCCACGGCAAATTTATCGTGGGGTGAACAACTGGATGTATGCGCCCCTCTGGCCGGTGTCCTCAACATGGACGAGAAAGAGGAGGGCGCGTTTGAATTTGAGGAAGAGGGGCAATCGGATTTCCTTCTCTCTGAAGAGGAGGAGGATTTTGAGGATGCCCCTTTTCTCCCCCCTGCGCAACCAGCACAACCCCTCATTATGGCGGGATCCACGGAGGAGGCGGGCGGGGTACCATCCTCTCCGCTTCTTAGTGTAGGTTTTAATAACAAACCTGTGGGACAGCACCTGTTGGTGTGCCAGTTTATGAAGGGTGTGTGTCGCGCTTTGCAAGTCTCAAAACCGATCTCTCGTCAATGGATCTTGTTCTGGTGCTTGATGCGCTTTCAGTGACTCCATTTGAGCCACTGGACAAAGCTGAACTGTTATATTTGGCCTAAGCAAAGTTAAATTTATGCACTTTCTGTGAATTCAGCATTTACTCAGTTTATGCCGGGGGACGCAGGGGTGCTTTTGAAACCTAATCGTGCTTTTATGCCCAAAGTGCCCAATTCTATCATTCCTCTCAAGTTAAGAGCCTTTAACCCAACGCCTTTTGCTTCAGCAGAACAGCAAAGGCTGAATAAGTTATGTCTGGTGCGTGCTTTATGCATTTACATGGAGAGGACTAAAGGGTTCAGAGAGTGTGATCATCTGATTGTGTTTTGGGCCAAACAGCGTATAGGGAAGCCGATTACTAAACAGCGTTTATCCCACTGGATAGTGGAGGCAATTTATCTTGCATATTGCAGTAAGGGTCTTATGCCTCCTCCGTTTACGTGCTCATTCAACAAGAGAAATGTCAACAACATGGGCCCTCTTCAAAGGGGTTACGTTACAATATATTTGTGATACGGCGAGTTGGTCCTCACTGCACAAATTTGAGAGGTTCTATAAACTGGATGTTACAGCTCAAACGTTTGCACATGCCATTTTAAGTGCTGGATCTTAAGTGTTAACCAGCCCAGTAATAGTTTCTTTGGTTGGCAGGAGACTTCGAGACAGGCTATATGGGAGTTAGGATATCCTATAGTGAGATACCGGAACATATGCTTGAAAGAGAACAATAGATTACTTGCGTAACCCCAGTTTTCTTAAAGAAATTAAGTGAGGTGTCTCACCAGATCCTTCTTGCTGTGTGAAGCAAGGAAGAGGTGTGCTTGTTTTGAATGTCATAATGACGTTGCATCACTCCTTTTATACCGAGAGGAGGAAGCCACTGCCTGATGCAACGTCATGTCTGCCAGCCAATAAGGGCTGGCATAATTGAATTGGGCTTCTGAGGAATACGCGGAAGGGGCGTATCCCATAGTGAGACACATCACTTAATGTTATTAGAGAACCAGACTTATGCAAATAACCCGGAGGGAAGAACTTCAGTTAATGAGAAATATGAGTTAGTGGATTACGTGAACGAGAATGATTCATTCACCTAAAAGATCAAAACAGCACTAGTGCAATTTCCTATAGCCTATATTAAATATTTGGTATATATATTTTCATATTTTATTATGCTCTTTGATAAGGTTACAATACAATGTTCTAAGTAGCAACATGACTTCCGTGATGTCCCCGATGCGTGGTGCAGTAAAGAAATTGTACTTTATTTGCGGGGCGGGCTAGGGCAGGCTGAGATGGGTCAAATAATTTTATAAAAGTGGGGTCCACGGGTTGGAAAAAAATCCGACCTGCGCATCACTAGTTTGAAACTTTTTTAGTTGTGTTTGAGTCCCTTCAGTTGTCCAAAGTGTAAAAAGATGGACCTCAAAATCATACAGTCACTGTTGGAAAGGGTTCAAATATGCAAAATATGCTGTACAACTGAAAAATCTGCAGGAGCTGGAGGATTTTTTTTTTTAAGAACAGTGCTAAGTTCTGTTCAGAACAAACAAGGGACTCGTCGACAACCATCACAAAACAGTCAGATCATCCAATTTACCTCTCACAGTATTAAGAACCAAGGGTTTCTAAACTTTTAAAGGGGGTTACTTTAATAATTTCATATATTTTTTCTCTCTTGGCTTGTGGTAAACATTTTATGTAAAATATCTTCTTAGTACTCAGGACAGTACTAAATAAAAAATACCATGCATTATATATATATATATATATATATATATATATATATATATATATATATATATATATATATATATATATATAAAACATATAACAAAACATCCCCACTGGTGTTTTTGTCTTGTCTGTTGTGTGCAAACAGCCAGGGCCGGATTAACCATACGGGCAACTGGGCAATTGCCCAATGGCCCAAGATCTCTAAAGGGCCCAAGGCAGCAAGGGCACGAGCAAAATACTGTATCTGGTAATCTCCCGCTTTATATTAAACAAACTGTCAACACGGGCTTTTGCACTGCACAGAGAGACGCTGAGCTGTCTATGACTTTGAACGTGAGTTGAGAGCGGTTGAGATCAGTCTCATGCGGACTGACCAATGAAGAGAGGGCCTCAAGTTAAGACCCTCTCCTCATTGGTCAGTCCCCATGAGGTGGGTCAAATGTTACGCTGAGCGGGTTACATCAGGCGTTGCTACAACTGAATAAAATCTGACATGGAGAAGCATAGTGGGAGCACGAAGCGGTAATTAAAAAAGGACATCAGAAATGCAGAAAATTTAAAGTATATACCTAAAATAGGTAATTTCTTCACTCCTGTTAATGTTGCCGATAGTTCTGTTAAGTCAGCTTCCGTCAACGACGAGGACAACTCAGCTAGCCAGGACTTTTCTACACCGCCAGCTTAAGTTTACAGCCCGGAGAGCAAAGTGCCAGCAGCGACTTCAAGCAACAACCCAGAGGCAGAGAGTCTGATCGTAGAGGGAAGCGGTGATGGCGGGTCTCCAGTGTCTCCGCCGGCACCGCCGCAACCTGAGCCGCTTGTCGAGTCTGGGAGCAGCCCCTGCATCTCAACGCCTCTACTCCCTGGGGATCCTGCACTGTGGGGGGCCATTACAGAGCGGCTCCGGGAAGAAGCAATTTACCGAGGGCCTGCAGCTTTCCAGAACCGGGCCGCCAAGTGTCCTACATCGGTAAGGGAGTCCGGACTTGGAAGTAACAGGACACGCTCCCTCACCAACGATTTGCTTCACTTCTCTGTAATTGTTGATTCAACACCAGATTTAGCACATGTAGGTCAGCTAACTTTTGTTTTTCGTTTTGTCAGTGCAGATGGCAGAGTGGTGGAAAGATTCCTCGGGTTTGAGTCCATCCACAGCCACACAGGTGTCAGCCTAGCTGAATCTGTGATTGAAATGGTGCGTCACTTGGGGTTAGACTTGTTAGACTGTCGTGGCCAAAGTTACGATAATGCTAGAAACATGGCTGGCAAATACAGCGGGCTCCAGGCACAGTTGAAAAAACAAAACCCGCTAATTCATTATACACCGTGTGCTGCCCATTCTCTGAACCTCGTAGGTGTTAACTGCGTTGATAATTGCTGTGAGGAGGTTAACTCTTTTTTTGAACTGCTGCAGTCTATGTATAGATTTTGTAGTGCATCAACACATCGCTGGAATACAGTTTTCAATAACAGTGAACATAACATTAAATACACTTTTAAATCCCTCAGCACCACCCGATGGAATTGCAGAGCAGACTCCACAAAAGCTCTCAAAGAAAATTACAGGGCAATTAGAGATATATTAGCCAAAATATCTTTAGACTGTGATGAGAAAACACAAACTAAACTCGAAACTGCTGCATTGCTCGCAAAACTCGATAAACTGGAGACGGTAATAATGACTATGCTGTGGGACTGGGTACTGCATAGATTTAAGGCAACAAGTGACCAGCTCCAAAAAAGTGATATGGATTTAGCTACTGCTCTTGGCCTTTTGCGCTCACTGCTTTCATATGTTGGCACTCTACGAGAACAGTTTTCAGAGCTCGAAAAGAGCTCACGTGCGGTCAGTGTGACACAAAACTACCAGTTTGACACTAAACGTGTGAGAAAAAAAGAGATTTGCAGATGAGTCTGCTGATGACAGCAAAGTAGATTTTAATGACAGCAGTCAGAAATTTAAAGTTGAAACATATTACGTCATCATTGACAGACTTTGTTCATGCCTATCCAAGCGCATAGAAGCCTACACACATGTGTGTGACCTCTTTGGAGTTTTATTTGAGAGGGACTGTGATGATTGTGATGTGCGTGTAAGAGCTGCTAAGCTGAGCTCCACTTATCCAACAGATCTGGATAGTTCTACCAGAAAGACTCGGGAGATAGAAGAATGTACGAAGCATACATTTATTGACAGCTCAGCGAGCACAATTATAAATTTATTTGGCGGAAGGCCCCGTCCATGGTTCGTAATCCGAGGGTAGCGAATCTGCATTTCCTGCCTGAAGACGAAGGCAGGGTCGCAGCCGACCCCCCTGGAAGGTAAGGACAGGACCATCCTGGTGGTGGTGGGGAGGGTGGAGGTTGTTGTCGCGTCGGCATCTGCGAACTCAAACATGTGTAAGTACGATCTTTTATACAGGAGTATAAAGACGTGATTGGATAATGATGAAGGTAATTGAGAAGTGATTGAGTCTTCCTGGCAGAACTTAGGCTAAAGCTTCCATTTCCTTGTCAGATGAACTTATTCAGTTCAAGCACTTTGTGCAGCATGAGACTTCACCTGTACAGCTGCTGCAAGCTCTTGATAGACATGGACTTAAGACAACATTTTGTTTATGTTGCACTAAGACTGTTTTTAACCTTACCTGTGTCTAACTGTGAGGGCGAGAGGTCATTTTCTGTTTTGAAACGGGTTAAAAATGAGCTGAGGACCACAATGTCGCAGACATGGCTCTCTGCACTTTCTCTCTTAGCCATTGAACATGAACTTGTAAGTGGCCTTGATTTTGAAAATATTATACATCAGTTTGCACAGTCAAAGTCCAGAAAAAAGCCAGTTTAAGATGCCAAATGAAAGCAAACATGCACTTCCTCATTATTTAGGATTAAAATTGTGTGTTTTGCCAGGTTTTGTAGTATTTATTTTTATCTTGTCTTCTAGAGAGAAATTGTGTCACAGACACGGCTCTGCACTTTCTATTTTAGCTATTGGACATTAACTTGTTAGTGGCCTTGATTTTGAAGATGTTATACACCAGTTTGCACAGTCAAAGTAAAAAAAAAAAAGCCATTGTAAAATGTGTTTGCCAAATGAAGGCATTTCAAATTCAAACATGCACTTCGTCATTATTTAGGACTAAAATTGTGTGTTTTGCCAGATTATGTAGCATTTATTTCTGTCTTGTCTTCTACAGAGAAATTGACAGATTTATAAATGTTTATGTAGCACTAAAATGTTTAACTGGTTAATTGTGCTGTGATATGTTGTTGTTAAAATGTTAAAAAAAGTTAAAATGAGCTTAGGATAAAAATGTTTATGAGCACATAATTTATTTTTTCCTTGAGGTGCCAGCTTCATTAAAATGCTGTAAATTGTTGTGGACTGTCAGATTTCAAATTTTTTGTGTTGGACTAATAACTTGATTGCCTTGTTGAAATTCTGAGGAAACAGGGTCACCCTGTCACGGTGATTTCTGCTTAAAATGAGCCGAGGACCAAAATGTTTCTTGATGTGTTGTCTGTGGTCTTCTGTTATAGCTCTATCAATTCAATACATTTCTATTGGGAATAAATGTTGTTAAATAAACAATGGTTTGAAAGTGGTTGATTATTTATAAATTTTTGTGAAAATGGAGGATGTTTCCCTCCCTCTCAATGTAGTGGGTCAATTTTACCAGATTATACAGATGATGATGTGTTTTGTTTTCATAGCATCATGTGAGTGAATATCTTTGAAAGGGGACATAGTACTGCATTTGTAGTTCTATGAGCTTTTAAATATTTGTAAATCAAAATACACCTGATGACAGTTAGAATTTGAAGTATTGACTATATTTACAGTATATTACAGTAATATATTCTGTATATGACCATATTATGGTTATCATGGGGTCATGATGATGGGGCCCTTGAATATTGTTGCCCAGGGTACAACAAAGTGTTAATCTGGCCCTGCAAACAGCCATGTTTTGTTAATCACACTAAATCTGCTCATTGGCTTCTGTAGACTCTGATGAAGACCTTGATGATAAACATGATTTTGAGAAGCCCATCGTCTAGCAGGTATTAATATTAATTGTTATTTTATAAATAGTTTTCTTCCTCCGTTTATATAGTAATCTTAATAATACGTTGTTATTTTGCTTTTTTTTTATTAGGAGCTCAGATTAAACATTGATTTTCAGAGTACAACAGCCTCTTCCTCGACCTTGGGTCGTGTGTCTTAATATGTTTTGTTTACATTGGTGACCAGAACTAGACAGTCACTCACCGTCTCCAAATCCACCATCGCCATGATCAGCAGTTTGTTTGTTTATTCGTCTCTCTATGTCATCACAAGTTCTTAGTGCAATAAATTTTTTTTGTGTGACTTAGTTTTTTTTTCACTGAACAAAAAACTAGTTTATGCAGTACTTGAACTGAAAAAATCAAGGGTTTTAATGTGTATTAATGTGATCACATGATATCAGTGTTGAACACAACATTTATGACAATGCTTCAGTGTAACAAAATGACTGCCGTCTCACGTTTATGCTATAAGCTCCATATGTGTATTAACATTGTCATGCCTCTGATCTCACATACCTCCATGGAGTTGACCTAAAATGTGAAAAGCATTATAGTCTAAGGTCTGCACTGCCACTCATCACGGTTTTCTTTTTTTATGCTTTTTCTATCAGTCTGTGAGTTTTTGGAACAGAAAGATGACAGAGATTCGATTTACTTGCAAAATAAAGGACTTGCCTACTTTTGCATGAAATGTACTTGAATGAAGAAGTATATAACTTGTAATGATGCATGGATAGGTAATACGTTTTATGTTTGTTTTGGACCCTCTTCAGTAAACTTTCTTAAATCATCTTAAGTAGGTAAAATAAATCTACTTCCTGTTGAGTTTGCTATTGCCATGCTAACTGAATAAAGGCTTATGTACCTGGTGCAGGCTTCTTAAATTTATTTTAAGAATCTCCATAAAATATGCACCTATCACAAAGCCTCAAGTATCTAGGATGATGGCAGATTGTATAATTTTTTCGTTTGCATTAAAACAATTACTGTTTTTATTAAATGTGAGTCTTTATGCATACATTTTTACTATGAAGTTATTTTTGATTCAAAACAACTGAACACCTGTGGCAGTGCGATTTGTAGTTGTAGAGAAAAGCCACACATGTGTATCAGTAAACTTGAAGCCACAGAGAGAAATGTTTTAAGAGATGCAAACCTGTAGACTTTTTAGTAGCTACTTAGTAAGTAGCTCTTCTGATTGGCTGAAATTCTCTAATCTCTAAACAGTCCTGCCCACTACCTCTACAGATGCACAAATCACTTTTGAACCAAATATCTCGGTGCAAAAGGGAGAGCGCGAAACTGGTCACTTGAAAGCGAAAGACGGTGTTTGAGATTCATCGCAGCAGATTCAAGCAGCTGTAGTTATGTACTTTGTGTTTGTGTTGGAAAAATATACAAGACATTTCTGAGAAAATATTCTACAAGTGTGCAACTCTCATTTGATGAATTCACGTACTGATTTGCGGATGTTCAACATTTCTCCACGACTTCACATTTCTTGATGCGGGTGTGTAAATGCATTTTGCACCACATTCACTGCAGCAATTGTTTCAAAAATGTGAGCGTACGAGTTTCTAAATGTGTGATTTGTAGAATAGGATTCATGCACCTGCAATGAAGAATTTGAGAAGGTGTAACTGTTGTGTTTGTGAGAGAGAAAAAAAGTCTACAGGTTTGCATCTCTTAAAACATTTCTCTCTGTGGCTTCAAATTTACTGATACACATGTGTGGCTTTTCTCTACAACTACAAATCGCACTGCCACAGGTGTTCAGTTGTTTTGAATCAAAAATAACTTCATATTTTACAGCCTGAAAGCGTTGGAAGCGGAAACGCAGCTGAGAGTCAGTTTGTGCTCGCCCACAAATAACAGCTTAGATCAAACAAGAATAACACCATGTAGCTGCTAATAAATTATCAGCCAATCATGCTGTGGTTAAACTGCTGCATGTTTTCTTTTCAGTAAGCACTTCCACCTGCGGTGTGTACCCAACCACAATTTCCTAACGCAGCAGTTTTGATCACCATCTTGATGTTTTCACATTCATGTATTAATCCCAATTAATGCCTAAAAACAGATAGGGGAAATGCTCTTTTGTAATGTAGTAAACTATATGAATATGTAGAGTGTAATTTGTTGTCTTAAGTAATAAATTCTATGTGGTAAAATAGTACATTTCAGGTGGTATTTTAGCGGACATAGACAAAATAAGTATTATTATTATTATACAACACATTGGGAAAACAAAACATTTTAAATTTGGGTACATTATAGAATTTTAAAAATCTAAATATTGCATTTTAAAGATGCAAAAATAAATTGTGAAAAGCAGATTTAAAAAACAAATTTAAAAGCCATACATTTAAGCAGCGATAATGCTGCAGATATGCATCTATACTTTATTTATCAAAATATGCTTTATGTAATAAACCTGTGCTTGCTTGATGTTTATCTTATGCATTATGTCTCTGAGCTTTTGTCTTTCTCTACAGTTTTTTTTAAATAGAAATATAGACACAACGGAAAAAAATTAAGCGTTCTCCATGAGCATGACCCCATATGCACAAACAGTATTTGCTCTGAATCTCCAGTAATAAAGAAAAAAATCTGTTAAATGCTTTCATTTATATGTTAATTTTATTCATACTCTATAGGTAGCAAGCGGAACATACCTGTGCATATTACATTTTTGATAAACACAGGCAACAATTTATGTGAATTAAATGTTTTGGCAAGAATGATTTGACAATTTTTTTTGTTTTGTTTTTTTGGTTCCTTAAGGAACAGTGTCGATAAAAGATAACACTTTACAATAAGGTTCATTAGTTAACATAAACTAAGATTGAATAATACTTCTGCATGTAGCATTTATTAATCTTAGTTAATGTTAATTTCAGTGTTTACTAATGCATTATTAAAATCGCAAGTTGTGCTTGTTAACATTAGTTAATGCACTGTGAACTAACATGAACGAACAATAAGCAACTATTTTTTTATTAACTAACCTTAACAAAGATGAATAAATACTGTAGTAAATGTATTGTTCATTGTTTTTTCATGTTAGTTAATACATTAACTAATGTTAACAAATTACATCTTATTGTAAAGTGTAACCCTGTAAAATTATAGAATCGGTCAAAACAAAATATCAATGACTCAATAATGATAATAGTCAGTTAATAACTTTTTGAAGCATAAAAAGAACATGTACAAATGATTATACTCTGATTTTAACTGATCCAGGCAAAAAAGTATTAATTTAAATGTTGGCTTAGAATTTTTTTAAAGATTTTGCAATACAAAAATAGTTAAAAATCCATCCAAATGTACCTTTATCCAAATGTATATACATTTATCTATTCACATTGGTTTATTCACCTGATATTTGCATTTTTATGGGCTCTTCAGTGTTGGGTAGAAGACATGTTACTGGTTTCTGATCATCATCTTTAGATTCCTTTGCCGGCTTACTGTTTTCTAAAATATAACAATAAAGTGACAAAAATTAAAATGCAAACACACACACACACACACACACTCACGCGTATATATATATATATATATATATATATATATATATATATATATATATATATATAAATATATACATACATACATACGTGATGTCTGGAAAGTGGTGATAAAGCTTTGGGATCAAACATAGTTCTCAGCAGGTATATATATAGATCTTTTTTTTTTTATTACTTTCTATTTCCAGTTTGTCAATATTATTTCAGTTTTTAGTTGTTGCTTAGAAAAACATCTCAGGCAACAAAATTTTGTACTTTAATTTGAGAAAAATAGGAAGTGTGAATGTTTTTATGGATATAACATATGTGCATTTATAAAAACATCCCCACTGGTGTTTTTGTCTTGTCTGTTGTGTGCAAACAGCCATGTTTTGTTAATCACACTAAATCTGCTCATTGGCTTCTGTAGACTCTGATGAAGACCTTGATGATAAACATGATTTTGAGAAGCCCATCGTCTAGCAGGTATCAATATTAATTGTTATTTTATAAAATGTTTTCTTCCTCAGTTTATCTAGTAATCTTAATAATACGTTGTTATTTTGCTTTTTTTTTATTAGGAGCTCAGATTAAACATTGATTTTCAGAGTACAACAGCCTCTTCCTCGACCTTGGGTCGTGTGTCTTAATATGTTTTGTTTACATTGGTGACCAGAACTAGACAGTCACTCACCGTCTCCAAATCCACCATCGCCATGATCAGCAGTTTGTTTGTTTATTCGTCTCTCTATGTCATCACAAGTTCTTAGTGCAATAAAAAAATTTGTGCGACTAAGTTTTTCTTTCACTGAACAAAAAACTAGTCTATGCAGTACTTGAACTGAAAAAATCAAGGGTTTTAATGTGTATTTTGAACTTAATGATCACATGATATCAGTGTTGAACACAACATTTATGACAATGCTTCAGTGTAACAAAATGACTGCCGTCTCACATTTATGCTATAAGCTCCTGTCACGGGGTGAAGAACCACTCGACAAGAGGCACGTGAAATCAAAAGCCCCGGAGGGTGGGTTTATTGAAAAGTGAAGGGTGCCTGGTGAAGTGTCCTGATCTGCTTTCCGCTGGTTGGTGCTCCCCGTGTGCTCTCCGTGCTCCTCTGTGCCAATCAAGGGGAAAGTGGGTGTCCAGACGTGCTCCAAAGGGTGTGGGCTGTCAGTCACTCGCTGCTTTCTGTGGGGATAGGAGAGAGGGGTTAGTCCAGCTTTGCATTCTGTTTGAGAACCTCTTCTCAGTGCAACATGTGCTGCTTTTCACTGTGCTGGCTGATGGGGAGCAGCTGTGACCGATCAGCCGGTGATGAGGGCGTGCAGGTGTTTTGGTTTGGTTTCCAGGGCGACGCTGATTCCTCTGGGAGTGCTCGTCACATCCCCCACCCCTAAGTGTCGTTCTGGTCCTGCGAAGACATGTAGAAAGTAGGGGTGAGATTAGGGGAGGGTGGGGAATGACCCCTGACAGACCTGCATAAGCTGTCCAGATCCGGGAGAGGCCATCGGCGTTCGCGTTGGCGGCCCCAGCTCGATGGCGGACTTCGAAGTGGAAGTCCTGGAGCGCTAGGAACCAGCGAGTCACCCTGGCGTTGGTGTCCTTGGCGCGGGCCATCCACTGTAGGGGCGCGTGGTCGGTTACCAGGGTGAACTTGCGGCCCAGGAGGTAGTACCGGAGCTCCAGGACTGCCCACCTGATGGCCAGGGCTTCCTTCTCCACAGCGGCGTATTTCCTCTCGGCGGGGGACAGCTTCCTGCTGATGTAGATGATCGGATGCTCCTCACCTTCCTGAATTTGGGAGAGGACCGCTCCTAGTCCTGTGTCGGAAGCATCCGTCTGCAGCAGGAAGGGGCAGCTAAAGTCCGGGGCGCGGAGTACCGGCGAGGACGTGAGTGCTGCTTTCACCTGGGAGAAGGCTTCTTCCGCCGACGGGGTCCAGCATACTTTCTCCGGCTGCCCCTTCCTGGTCAGGTCTGTCAGGGGGGCGGCTAAAGAGGAGAAGTTGGGGATAAAACAACGATAATAACCCGCCAACCCCAAGAAGGCTCGTACCTGGGTCTTTGTCTCCGGTCTTGGTGCGGCGTGGATGGCCTCAACTTTCTTGTCTTGCGGCCGGATGAGTCCTCGGCCGACTTGATAGCCCAGGTACTTGGCCTCAGAGAGGGCTAGGTGGCATTTTCGGGGGTTGGCGGTAAGTCCAGCCCGCCGGAGCTCCGAGAGCACCCTCCGCAGACGATCCAGATGTTCGTCCCACGCCTCGGAGTGGACCACGACGTCATCCAGGTAGGCGGCCGCGTAAGCTTGGTGAGGCCGCAGGAGGATGTCCATCATCCGCTGGAACGTCGCGGGGGCCCCATGTAGGCCGAAGGGAAGGGTCCGGTACTGCCAGTGGCCACTGGGGGTGGAGAAGGCGGTTTTCGGCTTGGCGGCCTCGGAGAGCGGTACCTGCCAATAGCCCTTGGTTAGGTCTAGGGTGCTGATATACCGGGCCCTTCCTAGCCGGTCCAGCAGTTCGTCCACCCGAGGCATGGGGTACCCGTCGAATTCGGAGACTTCGTTCAGGCGGCGGAAGTCGTTACAAAAGCGGAGGGTGCCATCCGGCTTTGGGACCATCACAATGGGGCTGGACCACGGACTCCGGGATGGTTCTATTACCCCCAACTTTAGCATCTGTTGGACCTCTTCCTCAATAGCCTGCCGACGAGCCTCCGGGACTCGGTAGGGCCGTTGCCTAACGACGACTCCTGGGGGCGTCCGGATATGGTGTTGAAGCACGTTGGTCTGCCCGGGCTGAGAGGAGAACACATCCTGGAACTGACTGACCAGGTGCTGCAGCTCCGTCTTCTGGGCAGCCGAAAGGTGGGGGTTGATATCCACAACCACGGGCTCGGTGAGGCTTAGGGCAGCTACTTGGTCCCGGGTCCCCACCCATTTCTTTAGGAGGTTGACGTGGTAGAGTTGCTCCGCCTGCCGTCGTCCCGGCTGTCTCAGGCGGTAAGTGACCGGTCCAACCCTCTCGACGACCGAGTAGGGCCCCTTCCAGGAGGCCAGAAATTTGCAGGCGGAGCTGGGGACCAGGACCATGACGCGGTCTCCCGGTTGGAACTCCCGTGGCTGGGCTGTCCGGTCATAATGACGTTGCTGCGCTTGTTGGGCCCTGGTGAGGTGTTCCCGGACTAACGGCATCACTCGGTCGATCCGTTCCCTCATTTGCCGGACATGTTCGATGACGGTACGATGCGGGGCCGGCTGCTGCTCCCACGCTTCCCGGGCCACGTCCAAGAGGCCCCGGGGTTGACGGCCAAACAGGAGCTCGAAGGGGGTGAAGCCAGTTGAGGCCTGGGGAACTTCGCGGATCCCGAAGAGCACGTAGGGGATCATGAGGTCCCAATCCCGCTTGTCCTCCGCCGCCACACGTCTGAGCATTTGCTTGAGGGTCTGGTTAAATCTCTCTACGAGGCCATCAGTCTGGGGGTGATAAACAGTGGTCCTCAACTGCTTCACCCGCAGCAGCCGGCAGAGGTCAGCCATTAGCCGGGACATAAAGGGGGTTCCCTGGTCAGTCAGGATCTCTGAGGGGAGGCCGACTCGGCTGGCCAGCAGAAACAGCTCCTGGGCGATGGACTTTGCGGTGGCCTTCCGCAGGGGGACTGCTTCTGGGTACCGGGTGGCATAGTCGACGATGACCAGGATGTGCTCATGCCCTCGGGCAGACTTCGGCAACGGCCCCACTATGTCCATTCCAATCCGCTCGAAGGGCACCTCGATGATAGGCAGCGGGATGAGCGGGCTGGGGGGAGGAGTCCGGGGCGACGTGGCCTGACAGGTCGGGCAGGCCTGGCAGAACCGCTTTACCTCGGCGTCCAGGCCCGGCCAATGGAAACGGTCGCGGATGCGTTGGGCAGTATTGGCTGCCGCGAGGTGTCCTGCCATGGGGTGGGAATGGGCCAGCTCCAGAATGGTCTCGGTCTTGGCACGAGGCACAACTAGTAACTTTTTCTCCTCCCCCCTACGCTGGGCGACACAATACAGCAGGCCATTCTCTACGACAAAATGTGGGAGAGGGTGGGGCCGGGGGAGGACGTCCTCTCCATCCACGACTCGCACCTGGCTCCAACAGTGCTTGAGTCGGTCGTCCTCCCGCTGTTCCTTGGCGAAAGAGCCCCCTCCAGCGGCCTGTTGGTAGACATCATAAAACAGATTAGTAGATTGGGAGGGGGCCTCACCTTCTCTCCCACTGTCGGAGACGAGCAGGGCCCGTCGGCGGCGGGGTCCAGGCGGCCGCCTCGGTCTTCGACGGTTCCCCTTGGGGCTGGCAGGCTGGGTAGCGGCGGACAGCAGCTTCTCGAAGCCGGGCCAATCCCTTCCAAGCAGTACGGCCACCGGCAGGTCCTTCACTAGGCCTACCTCCACTGGCCAGGTGCCTTGGGGGGACGAAATGACCATTTCACGGGCCGGTACTTGACGAGTGTCTCCGTGCACACAGGTAATCGGTAGGAAGTTTTTCCGGCCGCTTCGCGGGGCGCACAGCCGCGCCTGGATGAGGGTGACCGCACTGCCTGAGTCCAGCAGGGCCCGGAACCGTCTTCCATCCACCCTCACATCTGCTTCGGGGGCTCCCGCCGGCACCCGTTGGTGAAGGATGCAGCCTGCCAGCCAGGCTCGCGGAGGCGACGGTGGTTCGGCACTTGGCATGGGCTCATCTCGCGGTGGGGGAACCGTCGGCCTGCTGACGGGTCGCGCGGTGCCTTCAAGCGGGCGTCGCTCCTGGACCACCCTCCGGGGGAATGGCGGCAGCCGGTCCCCTGCCCCGCTGGGATGAACGGCATCCGCCAGCTCGATCGCCTCCACTAGTTCCCGGACGTCACGTGGGTCCCTCATGCCGACGGCCTGTCGGTGGGCGCGTGGTAGTGCGCGCAGGAGGCGATCGACCACCACTCGTTCCGCTACCTGTGTTGGTGTGGGGTTTCCTGCCAACAGCCAGTGCTGGGCGAGGCGGCTGAGTTCGGCTGCCTGGGCACGGGCTGGCACCCGGGGCTTGTATTCCCACTCGTGGAACTGCTGGGCGGCACTTACAGGGGAGAGGCCCAGCCTCGCCAGGATCTCTCGCTTCACTTCGACATAACTGTCGGCACTCGTCAGGGGGAGCGAGAAGTAAGCCCTCTGTGCTTCACCGGTGAGTAGGGGTGCCAGCGCACGCGCCCACTCGTCCTCTGGCCATCCCTCTCGGTGGGCAGTGTTTTCGAAGACCTGAAGGAAGGCTTCCACATCGTCATCGGCCGTCATCTTGGGCAACAGACGGGTGGCTTGTGCCCGAGGCTCAGGTAGCGGAACGCGCTGGGCCGCGGCCGCCCGGACGGCGGCGAGTTCATCCTCCGTCCTGCCCAGGCGAGTGGCGAGGTGTTCCGCTATTTGCTGCTGGCGGATGCTAACCTCAGCGAGGCGTTGTAAGACGTCCTCCATCGCGGGGCCGCGCGTGCCGCCTTCCGTGGTGCTGCTGACAGAAAGCAAAAAAAAATTAGGAGTTGGGGCGGTGACCTTGTCGGTGATTCCTCACTGTTCTGCCTGCATTCTCCACCACTGTCACGGGGTGAAGAACCACTCGACAAGAGGCACGTGAAATCAAATCCCCGGAGGGTGGGTTTATTGAAAAGTGAAGGGTGCCTGGTGAAGTGTCCTGATCTGCTTTCCGCTGGTTGGTGCTCCCCGTGTGCTCTCCGTGCTCCTCTGTGCCAATCAAGGGGAAAGTGGGTGTCCAGACGTGCTCCAAAGGGTGTGGGCTGTCGGTCACTCGCTGCTTTCTGTGGGGATAGGAGAGAGGGGTTAGTCCAGCTTTGCATTCTGTTTGAGAACCTCTTCTCAGTGCAACATGTGCTGCTTTTCACTGTGCTGGCTGATGGGGAGCAGCTGTGACCGATCAGCCGGTGATGAGGGCGTGCAGGTGTTTTGGTTTGGTTTCCAGGGCGACGCTGATTCCTCTGGGAGTGCTTGTCACACTCCATATGTGTATTAACATTGTCATGCCTCTGATCTCACGGAGTTGACCTAAAATGTGAAAAGCATTATAGTCTAAGGTCTGCACTGCCACTCATCACGGTTTTCTTTTTTTATGCTTTTTCTATCAGTCTGTGAGTTTTTGGAATGAAAAGAAAGATGACAGAGATTCGATTTACTTGCAAAATAAAGGCGTTGCCTACTTTTGCATGAAATGTACTTGAATGAAGAAATATATAACTTGTAATGATGCATGGATAGGTAATACGTTTTTATGTTTGTTTTGGCCCCTCTTCAGTAAACGTTCTTAAATCATCTTAAGTAGGTAAAATAAATCTACTTCCTGTTGAGTTTGTTATTGCCATGCTAACTGAATAAAGGCTTATGTACCTGGTGCAGGCTTCTTAAATTTATTTTAAGAATCTCCATAAAATATGCACCTATCACAAAGCCTCAAGTTTCTAGGATGATGGCAGATTGTATTCTTTTTTCGTTTGCATTAAAACAATTACTGTTTTTATTAAATGTGAGTCTTTATGCATACATTTTTACAGCTTGAAAGCGTTGGAAGCGGAAACGCAGCTGAGAGTCAGTTTGTGCTCGCCCACAAATAACAGCTTAGATCAAACAAGAATAATACCATGTAGCTGCTAATAAATTATCAGCCAATCATGCTGTGGTTAAACTGCTGCATGTTTTCTTTTCAGTAAGCACTTCCACCTGCGGTGTGTACCCAACCACAATTTCCTAACGCAGCAGTTTTGATCACCATCTTGATGTTTTCACATTCATGTATTAATCCCAATTAATGCCTAAAAACAGATAGGGGAAATGCTCTTTTGTAATGTAGTAAACTATATGAATATGTACAGTGTAATTTGTTGTCTTAAGTAATAAATTCTATGTAGTAAAATAGTACATTTCAGGTGGTATTTTAGCGGACATAGACAAAATAATTATTATTATTATAGTATTTTTTATGATGTTTATATGAAATTTAATAAGGCATCTCATGCCTTATCTGATACATACTGTATTTTATTGGTATTTTGATTTATAAAGTAGATGATATCATGGATAATTTAATAATAATTTATATAATTATTATTATTATTTTTTTAAATAAGATAAGATCTCTTACAATCATGATTTTATAAAAAGAGTATTCATAATTGAAAAAGTGCATTTGTAGAAAATTCATTTTACTACATATAAAGATAACATTTATTTCATTAGAAGATTTTTTTCAACAAATTCTGAGAATGCAACAAAAACAACACATTGGGAAAACAAAACATTTTAAATTTGGGTACATTATAGAATTTAAAAAATCTAAATATTGCATTTTAAAGATGCAAAAATAAATTGTGAAAAGCAGATAAAAAAAAAATTAATTTAAAAGCCATACATTTAAGCAGCGATAATGCTGCAGATATGCATCTATACTTTATTTATCAAAATATGCTTTATGTAATAAACCTGTGCTTGCTTGATGTTTATCTTATGCATTATGTCTCTGAGCTTTTGTCTTTGTCTCCAGCTTTTCTCTGTAATAGAAATATAGACACAACAGAAAAAAATAAAGCGTTCTTCATGAGCATGACCCCATATGCACAAACAGTATTTGCTCTGAATCTCCAGTAATAAAGAAAGAAATCGGTTAAATGCTTTCATATATATATATGTTAATTTTATTCATACTGTATAGGTAGCAAGCTTAACATACCTGTGCATATTACATTTTTGCTAAACAAAGGCAAAATTTATGTGAATTAAATGTTTTGGCAATAATAATCTATGCCCACCATTAATATATATATATATATATATATATATATATATATATATATATATATATATATATATATATATATATATATATATATATATATATATATATATATATATTGACTAAGAAAGAAAAAATAATAATAATCTTGATTTTTGGTCACAGAAGTGCTAAACACTTTTAATTAACTTCTGCACTGAACAAATCCAGCAAAAACATTCTTCATATAGGGCTACAATAGTTTATTTACAAGTCTTCCAACACTCACTCAAGGCTGGTACAATTGTCAACAAGCTGGGATTTGATCTGGGATCTGTGTTGTCAGTGGCTAAGGGAACCCTCTTAACGTTTAGCAAAAATGTTAACTCATTTAAGAATGAATTCAAGTGAAGGGCTTGTGTGTGCTTATATGAGTAGCTAAATTCTGTCCATTCCTACATACAGTTTTTCAACAGCATATTTCATCAGTCCTTCATCTTTCCTTCATCAGTCAAAATATAATCCCTAACCCATTTTAAACCTTGTCCTTCTTTCCCCAAGTGCTCAGGATCAGCAAACACTCTTTACAGTGAATTAAATTAATTTATTCAGTGTTTAGCAGCTGTTTTTATATCATAAAAAACTTGTGGCTTGTGGTTTTAAGAGTTTTTGCACAAGGCGCTAATATTTATAACCACTGTAGCCTGAGACCCAGCAGGCACAGTGATACACCGAAGTTGTAATTTGTTGGTTTGTTTTAATTTTTTTGTGCATGTTTTCTGTGCATGTGCTTTAAAATACTCCATAAAATGTTTAAGCTTCTTCTACGTGTATATTTGGTTGTCATTTTTATGCTACAGTTTCCTGTACCTGTATCTTTCCTATTTACTGTATGACAGATGGAGAATGCACTCGAGGTAATACTGAGACTCACCTCATGTAACAAAACAACACAGAGTGTCCATTGGAAAGAATGTGAAATACACAATAAGCCAGGAAGCATTTACTATCAGAGAATGATTGTCGAAATACCTGTAGAAGTCATTGTTGAAAAACCTGACAGTTTTTACACATTTCTATGGTATTTTTTCCAGCATCTGGTTTCCTGTATTCATTGTAATGGAGCCATGAAACCATGTTTACTTCATAGACAAACAGAAAAGGTAAACCAAATATTACTACATTAGTCCATGTGGAAAAAACCTACATTCACAAGAACACCATCATGATTTGTCCTCTTTATTGTCAAAAAAATTCCTGCACTAAAAGGTTCTTACTGTTCTTATTGCAGATTTAAAAAAAAAAAAAAAAAGAATGAATGAATGTCTCAAGCATTTGACTGGGTCAGGATCTCTATTGTTACGAAAATGGAGGAAATGAACAGCAACTAACTGGATGTTTTGGATGAATCTTAGATTTAAAAAGCATCAAGGACATTTGCAACTGGCCATTTGAAACAAAAATATATCTTGTCTTGCAGACTTAACACCCGTATGCTTTTGAGTATTAAAAGTCCTCAATTCTTTAGCCAAAGTTTATGTGTTAAAATGTTGAATGTATATGAAAAAGGCTGCTAGACATCTGGCTGAATATAAGAACAACCATAACAACTCGTGACTTGAGTAACAAGAAAACATACGAAGAACAAATTATATTTAACAAAAATGATGTAATGAATCATGTAATCTTTGCCATATACAAAATAAATGTTGTATACTGTTATATTGAGATTCTCCTGTTTGTGATTAAAGCATATCTAAAAGCATTGTCTGGAGTCTGTCTTGTTACTGCTGCAGGTATACAGCAGGTGAAATGGGGAATGTTAATGGGATTGGGTGACCAAGTTAAATAGAAATTTGGATTTGAACAGACACAGACTTCTCACAGTATACTAGTTTCAAAGAATTATTTGGTATTACATTAAACACCATATTAATTAGAAGTAAAGAAAAAGTTGCTTGCTCTTTCTCTTCAAAGAAAAACTTGCTTTATTGAAATAGAATAGGGAACTGCTGTTGTCAACCAGAAGATACTTTTGAAATTAAGGGACCATTGAAAGAGAAAGATAAAAAGTGGAATTTAAATGAAGAGCTGATTGCTCAAATACAATTATTGTCAGAATTGACAAAGAATCAATTTTCATGTGGTTCTCTGAGTCTCTTCTGGAGCAGCCGCCCTGACAAATGAGAGCAAATAGACTGGAGTGGGAAAGAAGCAGAGACACTGCTGCAGAGACAAAGGAAAGTAGCTGATGGGGCTTCAGCTCCCTCCTGAAAGAGGAAGTTGACACTTCTGAGGGGTCAGCATGGAGACAGAGTGATTCAATACAAGAAAAGCATGAAACTTTTACCTGAGAATTTTTTTTTTTCTTGAGAACATCCAGCTATTCAAAATTCAGATCCATCTATCAAAAGTTTAACTGACTGACAATCCACAAAGAAATAAAGATAATTTCTAGATTAAATAAAAATAATTACAAATTCTAAAGTTTCAAAATCACACATGCTGTCATTCCCATGGGTTCAGGATAGGAATGTCTTATTTCTATGGATCCAAGATTGTGTAAAGATCTTCTTCTAAGTAGCTGTGGGAGCAACAACAAGATTTAGAAAAATTCTAATTGCACAATGACTGACAAATTGCATTTGAGATTTTTAATTTGGCTCTCTAAACTGCAGGCCCACATATTATTCTAAACCATTTAATGCATTTCATTTTGAAAAGCTAGATTTACGTTTATTGTGTTAAACCCAACATGAGACAATTGATATTAACATCCTAACAGATAGACAATATTGTCACATAGAGAATGCCCAGCCCGATCTCACGGCAATTTGCATGTATTTTACGAAAACAACAGCATATTTGCACAGTGTATAACAGTTGAAGGCAAAGCAAGTATTGCTCTGTCCACCACACACCTCTTTCTTTTATAACATTTCAGCATGTCATTATGGATTTCGTCCATGATGGATGGATGAACTATTGCCTCATTAACATCAACAAAGTGGGTTGAAGGATTATTATTATTTATTTATTTTTTAAGATAAAAAGGCCTGCTGCTGAATAAAGTGTGCTTGAAAGATTATCTGGTGATAATAGTTTGGAAAACAAGGTGAAAACAGTTGAATTGGCTAGTTTTGGCCATGTCTGTCAAAAAGTCTGTTAGAAATTTTAGGATGAATTTCCTGTAATCTGTTTGTACAATAGTTTTTTTTTTTTTTTTCATTTGGTTTCAAGTTATTTAGGAAATTATTTTGATATGGTATTGGATCAACATACCCTTATACAATTTTTTTTATATTTAAATGTTTGGTGGGGAATAATCCTGTTTTAAACAAAAGTGCAATTGCATGGAATAAATTACCAGCTTCATTAAAAAGTTTTATAAGAGCTGTTAAAGGATTTCTTTTTGGTGATTATAAATAGTTTTTATATCTCATTTCTGAATAAGACATAAAATCTTATAATTCAACATCAAGAAGATCAAGCCCTTTCTTTCGGAACATTCTGCACAACTCCTTGTTCAAGCTCTTGTTCTGTCCAGGCTGGACTATTGCAATGCCCTCTTGGCAGGTCTTCCAGCCAGTTCTATCAAACCTTCACAATTAATCCAAAACGCGGCAGCAAGGTTAATATTTAATGAGCCAAAAAGAATACATGTCACACTTCTGTTTATCAATTTGCACTGGCTTCTAATAGCTGCTCGTATAAAATTCAAGGCATTGATGTTTGCCTACAAAACTACCACTGGCTCTGCACCCATTTACCTAAATTTGTTACTTCAGACTTATGTGCCCTCTAGAAGCTTGTGTTCTGCACGTGAACATCGCTTGATTGTGCCATCCCAAAGAAGCACAAAGTCACTTTTACAGACTTTTTAAATTAAATGTTCACTCCTGGTGGAATGACCTCCCCAACTCAATCCGAGCAGCTGAGTCCTTAGCCATCTTCAAGAATTGGCTTAAAACACATCTTTTCCATCTTTATTTGACCCTCTAACTTTAACACTCTAATTCTATTCTTTAAAAAATCTAACTACCTTTCTAATCTTTTTGTATTCTATTTTTTATGTGTGTGTGTGTGTGTGTGTGTGTGTGTGTAAAGCCCTCCAACACTAGTTTGCTCTATTCTTTTTCTAATCTATCTGTTTTCTTTTTATTTATTATATTATTTAAAAGCCCATGCTACATGTACTGTTCACCTAACTGAGACTTGTTATAGCACATCATTACTCTTTTTGTTGTTTTTGATTGCTTCCACTGTCCTCATTTGTAAATCGCTTTGGATAAAAGCATCTGCTAAATGAATAAATGTAAATACTGTGGTTTAAAAATGTAGTTGAGGGGAAATGTTCTCTAACAAAGAGTATTTGCAATGCTTTGTTTTTTGTTTTGTCAGTTTTTATGACCAAAATATGTTTGAATAAACTATTTTTTAAATATATCTTACGAATGTTTGAAATGTTATACAACTCATATATGTACTGACACATTGTGTTCCTTAAAAAGTTATTTAAAGCAACTTCAATTTACTTTATAAAACCTGCCCAAACCCTCAATTTTCATGGGCTACTGCTTACAAAACAGACCAATCACAGCTGTTGTGATCTATGTAGGCGTGACAGCAGTAACTGATTCTTAAAAACATGAGGAAAACAGGACAGCTCTTCAGTTACTGGTCAAGATGAGAGGCTTACTGTTTCTGCTTAGCGCTCTGTTCCTGCTGAAGTCAACAAAGGGAACGGAATATGACAAGTTAAACAGTCGTGACAGAAAAATTGTTGACGAGGCAATAAAACAAGGCAATAAGAAAGTAGCAATATCCAAACACCTTGACTATTACACCACTTGCACAAAAGTAAGTTATTTAATTCATAAGATGTAATTTGCTGGTTTGTTTTGATTGTTCGTTTTCTGTGCACGTTCCTTAAAATACTCCATAAAATGTTTAAGCTTCTTCTACGTGTAAATCTGGTTGTCATTTTTATGCTACAGTTACATCTACCTGTATCTTTCCTATTTACTGTATGACAGATGGAGAATGTACTCGAGGTAATACTGACACCCACCTCATGTAACAAAACAACACCGAGTGTTCATCGGAAAGAATGTGAAATCCACTATAAGCGAGTAAGTATTTACTATCAGAGAATGATTGTCGAAATGCCTGTAGAAGTCATTGTTGAAAAACCTGAACAGTTTTTACACATTTCTATGGTATTTTTCTCAGCCTCAGGTTTCCTGTGTTCATTGTAATGGAGCCATGAAACCATGTTTATTTCTTAGACAAACAGAAGAGGTAAACCAAATATTAGTCCATGTGGACAAAAATCTACATTCACAGAACACCATCATGATTTACCCTCTTTATTGTCAAGATATTCATGCACTAAAAGCATCTTACTGTTCTTATTGCAGAGAAGACAAATGATAAATACATGTCGGATCCGTCTGAACGGTGGGCATGTGCTGTTCTACTAAATGGGAGAAAATGAACAGCAACAAACGGGATGTCTTGGATGCACCTGAGATGTAAAAATGATCAAGAACATTCGCTACTTGCCATTTGAAAAAAAAAAAAAAAAACACCTTAAAGTTAGTGTGTTGCAAAAATGCATAGTCAATGGGGCTAGACGTCTGTCGGAATAAAAAATAACCAATAACTCATGACGTTACGACGGCGTTTTAGTGCCAACGTTGAAAATAAAAATCTAAGATGAGGAGATTAAAGTCGCAATATTTCGAGAATAAAGTCGAAATATTACGATAATGAACTCGAAATATTACCAGAATGAACTCGAAATATTATGAGAATAAAATCGAAATACTTCGAGAATAAAGTCGAAATATTACGAGAATAAAGGCGAAATGTTTCAAGAATAAAGTCGAAATATTACGAGAATAAAGGCGAAATGTTTCGAGAATAAAGTCGAAATATTACGAGAATAAATTCGAAATGTTTCGAGAATGAAGTCGAAATATTAAGAGAATAAAGTCGAAATGTTTCGAGAATAAAGTCAAAATACTTCGAGAAAATTTTTTACATATTACGAGAATAAAGTCGAAATGTTTTGAGAATTTAAGTCATCGGAATATTTCGTGAATAAAGTCGAAATATTACGAGGTTAAAGTCAAAATATTGCGTGAATAAAGTCGAAATATTTCATGAATAAAGTCAAATATTAGCATACGAGATTAAAGTAAAAACATTATAGCCTACTGACTACTTCCTCAGTAGGCTAATACTGACTCTTCCGTGGCCGCTCGGACACAACAATATTAAAATCAATCCCGGTGGCCTGCAACTACGACTCCAACCTGGTCTCACAGAATTCCGTGAGATGAACACGGCCCCTTGACTCAAAATCTATGGCAGTTTCACGGAATCGCCGGACGTGATGTGCCCACGGAAGTGATGCATTTAAGTGAATGACAGGCAGCACCCGTGGTCCACACACGGATTCCCTGTTCCAACACCTGCAATCCCCCAATTGACGTGGTTTTATAATTTGGAAATTTGGAGTTTACTTAAAGTACTTTACTTTGAATATTTAGTTTTAAAGTGATTTTAACTTGATATTGCATTGTTCTGTCGTCGTTTGATCGCTAATATTTCGACTTTATTCTCGTAATATTTCGACTTTATTCTCGTAATATTTCGACTTTAATCTCGTAATCTTAGATTATTATTTTTTTTAAAGTGGCACTAAAACGCCGTCGTATAATCATACCACGTGCTTGGAAATAATATTTCATATCTTCCACTGCATTCGTTATTTGTAGTGCGCCAGCCACCCAATAGCAATAAGATGTCCCAGCTTTCAAAATCAGTTTTATAGCGAAACACAAATTATGTGTCTTAATGTTTTTCAAGCTCTTTTTTGATCAGATCGCTGTATTTATGTGAAACAAACTGTTTTCTTTGTGAAAATTCCAAATATGTTACAATTTAATCTCGTAATATTTCGACTTTATTTTCGTAATATTTCGACTTTATTCTCGAAACATTTCGAGTTTAGGCTATTCTCGTAGTATTTTGACTTTATTCTTGTAGTATTACGACTTTATTCTCGTAATATTTGACTACATTCTCGTAGTAGGCCTATTACGACTATATTCTCGTAATCTTAGATTTTTATTTTTATTTTTTGATGGCACGTGGCACTAAAACGCTGTCGTATTACATAACAAGCTGAAGTAAAAAAAAAAACAAAAAAAACTATACTTTATATAGCCTAACTATATGTCATTTTTGCACCTGTAGCGCATATGCTATATAAACGTTTTTTTTTTTTTTTGAGGATTCTACGTATGTGATTAGGTCCTCTGGGCTGTGATTAAAGCATATCTAAAGGCATTGTGTGGAGTCTGTCTTGTTTCTGCTGCAGGTAGGCTATACAGTGGAACACTGATCTTAGTGCTAAGTGATAGTGTTATAGGAGGCACGTCCTGATTTTGCCAAGTCCGATGTGTTCCTAGGTCAACATATTTTGTTGACCCTGGAACAACATTTTACTCCAAAAATATATTCTTAACCATATCCCTACACCTAAACCTAACCTTAACCATGAGTAATCCCTAAAATCAGAGGAAATGATAGATGAATGACACTGATGTACAAGCACCAAACACTGATTTTAAGCATAAACTTCACAAAATCTATAAACTGGTTCTTCAAATCTGATTGGTTAATCACAATGTTGTTCCAGGGTCAACAACGATGTTGTCCCAGGAACATGTCTCACTTGGTAAAATCAGGTTAGGCTTATAGGAGCAAGACATTGTCCGACTCTGTCTAAGGCCTGGTTCTCCAGTGCGGTCGGTGCGAATGTGGAATTTCTACCACATATGAAAAATGTACTTCTCTTTTGTGATTAAGTGCTCCCAGAAAGCTGTCATGAATTAGAATGATTAGATTCTACACTCATCTGATATCTGATACTCACCTGTGGATTTGGGCAGGCGGTGATAGCAGTTTCTTGACTGAATTCATCGGAATTACCCCCAGAGTAAGTTCATTGCTTAAATAAGACATTAATTCAGACTGACACTGTTTAAGCCTTGGTATTTTAATCTAAATAACTGTAACTGCCCAGAGTGCAATACATGAATGGTCATGTGTTATGGGTTTTTGGTTGTGTAGTGTGAAAATTGATGGTTTTGTGATGCATTTATATAATATTATTACAGAATATAAAATTGTAAATAAATTAAAGAACCGTCTTTAATTGTTGAAGAATTCCAGATCCAGCAGTTCAATCTCAACCAACAAGATTTAATGTATTTTCATTTGTCACTTGTGAAAAACTCTTCATTTGGCAATATTCGTTTTATTATACACCAGGTGTAAATGTACATCTAATCACATTGACAAGTAAAACATCACCTCTCCTCAATGAGCCACACAATTTGAGATGCAGGGTTACTGCGAGATACGGGTCAAAGTTGGAAAAACACTTAACTATTAAACTATTAAAGTTTAATAGTTAAAGACTTGAAAATAAAAATAAAATATCTCCAAATGTGAGCAATAGTAATAAAGTGATGCTTATGATGCTGGATTGGCGAATTCATCTTTTGTATTGCATCAGATCATTTCAATGAATGATTTGATCAAGTTTTCACCCATCAAATTAAACGTGTGAATGAGTTCTTGTTTCTAACCCATTGACTCTGGTCACAAAAAAAAAAAAAAAAAAAAAAAAAAACTAATCCTAATGCTTTCCTTAGCAAACACCTCTAATTAAAGAAATTAACAAATTAGAAGTTTGACATAAAAATAAGGTGAATTCATGTATTCATTATTTTCAACATTAAAAATACACTACATTTAACTCTACAAAACTGCAAAATACAGAGAAAAAGTCTCAAAAACCAAACTTACTTTTCCAATTAAAAATGTACAATACTGTACCCAGCCACAACGATCTAAAATCGTTGGCAATGTACATACTGCACGCAGACCGTTCTGTGCTGGGCCCTCAGAGAGATGTGGACGTCTCTGACAGAAGTCCTTAAAACTTTTGCTGTCCTCTTGTCTCAAGTGGGGCTTGCTGATCGACAGCGCTGCCAGGCTGGCTGCCCCGTTTCGGGATATCTGAAGGAGTTTGGCACATGAAGCCTCGTGGTCTAGTGTGTTCTCAGGGGCTTGGCATACACGTGCTCCAGGAAATGTGAGGACAGCAACATGAACAGGGTTGCTAAGAACACCACGGTCACAGAGGACAGAAGCACGTAGCGGCCGGTGAAGAACATATCCACTACTGAAAAACATCGGAGGCTTACAGCTTAAATTATTTAACATATTACACAGTTACTGGAAAGTAATTAAAACCACGAGGGCTTTGATGTTTCCATTAATATTTTTAATTAACATGGAATGTATTCAGTATGTAATAATTTTCTCCACTAGAGGTCAGCAGGGTTCTTTAAAGAAATGTAACCGCAACTTCAGACACCTTACAAGACCACGGACGCAAATAATGTGTTTGTGTGTGTGTCTAATATATATATATATATATATATATATATATATATATATATATATATATATATATATATATATATATATATATATATATATATTAACACCTTTCATTCAGAAAGGACACATTAAATTGACTATGGCAAAGACATTTATAATGTTACATAAGATTTATATTTTAAATAAAAGCTAATCAGAAAATGTGAATAATTTGTGACACTGACTGGAGTAATGGCTTTACCATCACAGGAATAAGTGACATTTTAAAATATATTACAGTAAAACAGAAAAGTTATTTTACATTGTAATAATATTCACAGCATTACTGTTTTTAAAATAAATATTTTGTTTGTTTGTTTTTGTTAAATTATTCCAAATATCTAGAAATAACTAGAAACATAAAAGATTTAAGTAAACTAGATTTAATATTTTATATGTGTGTGTGTGTGTGTGTGTGTGCTAAAATATTTTTGTTTTATAACAAAATGCGGATTACTCCACTGTGGCAACCCCTGATAAAAGGGCATGCCTAAGTAAGAGAGAGAGAGAGTGTGTAAAAGTGTTAAATAGTGTTAAATAGTAAGAACACACTATGTCCCTACAGTCATGAACTAGAGTATGAGGCCTAAATCATGGGAGAGGCCACAACCTACATTAAACAACAGTCAGAGAAGATGTCTTTGTGTGTGTGTGTGTGTGTATGCATGTGTATGCGTGAGGGGGCTCTGTCTCAGGCGAAAGCAGTGTGCTCTCGTTTAACACATCTCACTTTCTAATTTGCCAATTAGCCAGCTAGCGAAGCACAGAGCAGAGGCCATGTTTTATTAATGTGGCATCGAATGTACGGCAGTGAGCTCCTGTTTGGGGCTGGCCTAATTGGCACTGTGATAGAATTCCTTTGTACAACAGCAAGGGTTACCCATTTCTCATTCAATACACTGTCACCTATCAAGAAAAAAAAAACTGTTATCTGGTCATACCTGCTGCAAGCAAATCAGCAACGGGTGTAACATGGATTTGGTGCTATGCACAAAGAAGAGTCTATTGCACAATGTACATTGATTAAAGCTTACTTTTATGCACTACCCTACTTGAAATTAACTTCTAAAAGGTGTTTTTGACATCAAAAAATGGCATCTCTTGCTGATAACAAAAATTGTAGTTGTAAATCTGAGAACATCTGTTACAAATATAAAAAGAACTACACTATTCAACTTGAGATCTCAAGTCTATATATCAAACTGAGAACAGTGAGTTATCAAATAGTTTTAGGTCTAAGATTCGATTTGATTCAGCCAACATGTTTCTGTTTTGTTATTGAAGAATGAAAGGTAAATGGTTTGGGTTTTGTTTGTGCAGACAAGAGGGTGAGTTGGCAGCTCAGAGCGCTGGTTTTGGCAAAGACAGACTTTGGGAAAAAGCTGTTGTGTTTGTGCTCGTCTGCTGTTGAGGAGAGATAAACTAGCACATGTCTTTCTCAAATATAACTCTCACACACAGAGCAGTACAGTGCACCTAACTCTCTATTCAAGCATGAATATCAGAATTCAATAAAACAAAATAATTATCAAATCACGTGTACATTAACTTTTCATGTTTATACTGCCATTCAAAAGTTTGGGATCATTAAGATTTTTATGTTTTTTAAAGAAGTCTCTTCTGTTCATCGTGGATGCATTTATTTGATCAGAAATACAGAAATAATTGTGAAATATTATTTCAATTTAAAATAATGTTTTTCTATTTTAATATAATTTAACATGTAATTTATTGCTGTGATCAAAGCTGAATTTTCAGCATCATTACTTGAGTCTTCAGCATCACAATATCCTTCATAAATCATTCCGATATGCTGATTTAATATCAATATTGTAAACAGTATTGCTGATTCATATTTTGTCACCTGTGGTACTTTTTTCAGGATTCCTTGATATATAAAATGTTTAAAAAATAAACAGCATTTGTTCAAAATAGACATCTTTTGTGACAAATTGCAACACCATTTAAAAGTCTGGGGTCAGTATTTTTAAAGAAATTAATGTTTTTATTCATCAAGGATGTGTTAAATCGATAAAAAGTGATAGTGAAGACTTATATTGTTAGAAAAGTTTTATATTTTAAATAAACACTGTTTTAACTTTATTCATCAAATAATCCTGTAAAAAGTATCACAGCTGACAAAAAACTATTAAGCAGCACAACTGTTTCCAACATTGATAATGATAATAAATCAAAATATTAGAGTAATTTCTGAAGGATCATGACACTGAAGGCTGTAGTAATGGCTGATGAAGATTCAACTTTGTATCACATGAATAAATTATATTTTAAAGTATATTCAAATAGAAAAGAAGTCTTTTAAATGGTAATACTATTTTATGACAATGCTGAATAAAGTCGTCGTTTTTGCTATTTTTGGACCAAAATGTATTTTCGATGCTTCAAAAAATTCCAACGGACCCTATGATGTCACATGGACTACTTTGATGATGTTTTTTTTAACCTTTCTGGACATGGACAGTATACCGTTCACACAGCTTCAATGGAGGGACTGAGAGCTCTCGGACTAAATCTAAAATATCTTAAACTGTGTTCCGAAGATAAAAGGAGGCCTTACATGTTTGGAACAGCATAAGGGTGAGTTATTAATGACATAATTTTAATTTTTGGCGAACTAACCCTTTAAACAATGCAAGGGGTTTTGGCCCAGTTCCGGCCCAGCCAAAATCCATGTGGGCCAGATGTGGGCCGAATCTGGGCAGAAACTGCTTTCTGTCTGGGTGGGAAGCGTGCAATAACTTTAGCAATCAAAAATGAATGATTTAGCCAGCAAACTAATCCCTTTAAACCATTAATGGCCAAACTAATCATTTTGTATATAAATTTTACCTCATAAAACAGCCGACTGCGTAGTTCTAAATAATATACTGATTTGCGGTGAGAAACGTGCTGCAGAAAGTATAAAATATTTCCATGGAAACACCGTCGCTTCTATTTACGTCCACGAATCAGGTTCGTGAACAGTATGCTGGGAGTTGTAGTTTATGTGAATCCTGAGTATGCGTAGTACGTGTAAACAATTTACGTTGTCTTTGGAAGCTCACTGATAATGAAATGATCTTTTAATCTTTTACTGTATAATATTTTAATCGCATAGGTGTTTTTTTATTTTATTTCAGTCCTCTTTCTACAGACTGGTCAGTAATTGTGAATATATATATATATATATATATATATATATATATATATATATATATATATATATATATATATATATATAGTGTGTGTGTGTGTGTGTGTGTATCCATGAGGTAAGTATAAAAACAATAGAAGTTTGTGGAAAGTCCCCACAATTCACAGAAACCTACTAGTGTGTGTGTGTGTGTGTGTGTGTGTGTTTGCAAGTGTAGGCCTACATCCATTATTATTACTACCTTCATTTGAATATATTTGAATATATTTTTGTCTACAGCATAGCTAAAATATAAAAGACAATTAATTACACGTTATCTTAGTACACTGTAAACGGGAATAACTAACTAATATTTAAAATAACTTTTATTTTTATATGGGTATCCTATCAAAAATAAACAATGGACGAATGAATGAGTAGCCTACTCCAAAGCTAGCATAGGCTATTTGATCCAGATTAGTCTTTATCAGTCGTGACCTTGCTTGTAACCTATGGTTATGTTTCTGTAGGCCAATAATAATAATAATAATAATAATAATAATAATAATAATAATAATAATACGTTTTAGTTATAAGATGATGTACAGTGTGAAAATAACTAAACATACATTTGGGATTTGACCAGGTGGCAAATTGTCTCGTTTCCTGTGGCACAAATAAATCGGTTTCCTCTGCTTTCCCACTAAGCGAACAGCCGAGGCGACCTGCAGCCGAATGTAGGTTTCGTTTGATGCCGATAGAGGGCCAGCGGGCTCCGCCGTTAATGAACCGGAGATGCGCCTGCAGGGGCCCGGGTGTTCGGTACGGCACGGAATAATGCCAGTGGACGAGGAACCGCGGAGGTGTACACTCGGCAGCGAGGGGTACAGGGAGAGAGAGAGGGTGGAGGGGGGAGGTGGTGGGAGGGGTCTGAAATGGCAGACGTCACGGCTTGTGTAGGGGAGTATAGGCTGTGTTGTCAGCCTGGTGTCAGTCTGATGAAGATTGGCATTCAGGTAAGCTGTCATTCATTTTCAATGTCAGAGCGCGGAGCGGGCGAACACTCCAGCCTGTTTCCCCCCTCGCGCTCTCATTACAAAAGGCAGGACATTATTCATACAGACTGGCCGAGGGCTGAGGGGAGAGAATGATAGACAGAGAGAGAAAGTGAGGGAGAGAGAGAGAGAGAGAGCGCGCGTGAGTGAGCGGAAGGGAGGAGGAGGAGGAAGAGAACGAGTGCGATAGAAGGAGGGAGGAAGAGAGGAAAGACGGGAGAAGATGCCGCGCAGTTTTGGGGAGCGCATACGTGTCTTTCTGGATGATTGTTTTGATGGATGAAGCGTTTGGACTTGTGAAATGTGGTGGTAATTTTTGTGTCGACATTTTTGTTGGGCTTTAAAGGGCATTTTAAAAATGATTTTATAATCTTTTCCGTAGGGATATATGACTGATTAGTCATAATCATAACGCGCAAAATAAACTCATCTAAATCACATTTTGAATTTTAATTGGGATGTATTTTGCTATCGCCAGTGCTTTGTTGTTAGCTATACTTATGTCTTATTGGCTTTTAATGAGTTGTACAAGATTATAGCTCTATTTGTATTTTACTGTTCGTTTATGACTGGTCAGTTTTGAAATAAGGTAACATTATTGTTTATCTGACACTCTTCTGCCAGTTTGACATGAAATCAGACAATGTTTAGAAAATTAAAAACATAGTTCACCTGTGTTATGCAAATTATAGCTTACAATGACTTCACGGAGTCAAGGTTTTAAAGAATAGGTACATTTTGGGTCGTTCTTTTCTTTTCTTTTTTTGCCGCCAGTGACAAGTGTGAATCTATAATACATTTTTTTATGAATAATAATATGTTTTACGTTTTGTTCATGAACTGTCCGATACCAAAGTCATTTTAAGAGGTAGCCTAATAGTCTTTGCTTTTACTGACACTAATAACTGTGTTGGGGCAGCGTACTGTTGTTATGGTTACCGCATCGCCACGTCTTTTCGCTTGCGACTATTTAGCGACAGTTGAAAAATACGCATGTCTTCTTTGAATAACTATATAATCTATCTTTTATGTTTAAAATTGTTGTTTAAAAGTGCGTGTATGTACTTTTAAAGTCCCCCATCTTTTATATTTGACGCACTTGTTGTGATGCTTGTAGAAATAGATGCTCCTCCCTCGAGACGTAATTCCCCTTCTTCCTTGTAGCGAAATAACAGACATAACAGTAAACACATGTAAAAACAGTATTAGAAATACTATTAAAAGCAAGTTTGATTGGGTTCTATTACAGTTATAATAGTTCAGCTATTACTTAATAAAAAAGGTGTCAGTTTAATGGCTCTTTGATGCTGCTTTCTTATTAATACTATATATATATATATATATATATATATATATATATATATATATATATATATATACACATACATACATATATATATATATATATATATATATATATATATACACATACATACATATATATATATATATATATATATATATACACATACATACATATATATATATATATATATATATATATATATATATATATATATATATATACATATATATATATATATATATATATATATATATATATATATATATATATATATATATATATATAGTATTAATAAGAAAGCAGAATATCTATATTCTTATATTTGTTCTCTGATTTATAAAACATGAAGCTGATTGTTCCATTTTGACTTGCAGACTTGGTATTGCAAGCGATTAAGTTACTCATTGGATACAGACCTGTTCCTTTGTAAAAGTTTAGTGACTTTTTAATATTGCATATGATATTAAGCAACCTTAACTGCACTGGGACTGCATTTTTCTGTAAATTTGGATTCTATACCTAAACTAGCAAAGCTGAAAAACACGGATCATTGTGAAGGTCTCTGTAAAGTATGAAATACTTTTTGTCAAGATATCAAGGTTGTTTGCATTTTACAACAATTTGCAAGTTTATATGAAAATAGATTAATTTATACATAGTTATTTTCTGCAAATCAAAATGGTCCACCAGTCATGTTAGGTTAATAATTGAATTTCATGATTGAAACATTAATTAGATAATTTCTGATCTTGTGCTCCATTTTTTTTTTTTTTTGCAGAAACGTGGTGAGAAAATAGTCTTAAATAATTTTTCTGATGGCTTAATACAAACAGAACCTGATATAGATAAAAACATAAATTCTGAATGTGTTTGAACAATTAACACTCTCTACAGATATTTAAATGTGATGATCACAGTCTTTCCAGTACAAAGTTGTATATTTGAAATTCTTAATCTTTGGTCTCAAATATTATGACATACAAACTGGCTGTTGTGTAGCATCTGGACACATACATGAGAGTGACATTGCAAGCCCATTTTCTACCCAAAGTCAAATCTCATTTAATCAGCTGTTTTATTTCTGCAGTGCAAGCGATCACACGGCTGTAATGTTTTGTCTGGAAGATAAAAGTTGTTGGATGGGGCTAATTTAAATGCCGAGATCCCTGCTGGGATCTTAATTGATGATTTGTGTCACGGGACAAGCTGCCCAGGGGCAAAACTGCAAACACAAAATACTCCAACTTTATTTGCATATTCCCTTTCTCCACATTATGAGCAAATTACAATCTGAGGTTCAATACTGCAGGACCCGGAGCTCTTTTGGTCTAATCACTGATAAAATGACTCAGTCGCCCTAAATGAGGGAAGTAAACTGAGCAAAAAAGAAGATTGTAAACCAGTTGTAATGCTTCTTGACTTGCATAAAGCTATTTAGAAAATTGTCTTCCATTCTAATGTGTCGTTTTTAATGCTTACTAAATACATCCACGGCACTAATCATTTAAATGCCAATTTTTCTGCAGGTCTCTTTCGGATTTTCAGATCTTACACGTTGTTTGTCTGTTGACAGTTAATGAGATACTCGTCGTATCTGTGCAAAATAAAAAATGCAGACTCAAATGGGAATTATTCATTAGTCTGTAGTCTGCTGTGGTCTTTTGTGTTCAAGGTGAAACAATATGAGGCTACATTGTTCTGGGCTCTTCTTAAATGCACAGAGACAGAGCTGTATTCTTACAGGCTTCCACCGCTAAGCCTTTGCTGATCCTGATGGCTCTCTGAGGAACGTGGGCCTGTTATTGCCGTTGGACGGCTGTGTGTCCAAATGACTTCGCTGCTCTCCTACCGCTAGGCACGGCGGTCAAACTCCTCTCTTGGGATCTGGAGGTAGAGGAAGATTTGCTTGATATACGTCTTCAGGCACTTAACGGTCACCCGTATGCTGGCGTTCACATAACAGGCAGTGCTGTTTTCATGTCACTCTGGCCTTGGAGAGACGTGGCATGATATGTTGAAACTGACGTGGATTTGATTTCCGAGAAAACAAAGACTTGGAATTGCCAGTCTCTGAAAAGAAGCAATGATCTGATGTTAACAAATGCAATGAAGTTGTCCTTTGGTGTGCATGTCAGCACTTGTCACTCGCTTAAATAGATGCCGGCAAGTGACAAATGACTTGATGAAAATCTGCCCTTGATTATCCTTGTACTCATGTCTATATCTGCAGCATTTAAAACAGCTCAAACAAAATAATAGATCAAAATAGATTAATAAGAAGTCTAAAATGTATAAAATGAATTGAAAACAGTTAAGAATAGAAAATGATTATACATCAAATAAAGTGCAGTCAGTTGGGACATGGCACAGTGCTCATTCAATAAACGCACATTTAGTCTTCATTTAAATGTGACTAATGTTTTAGCACATCTGATCTCTTCTGATGTAACTCGTTCCACGCAGTTTGTGCTACACACATGAGTGGTACAGTACCAGAAATTGTTTGACTTATTGAGAAAATGAGAGCTATTTATTTTAATATCATTGAGATACTATTGTACATTTTATTAATATTTTAATCAGTTTTTGTTTGTTTTTCATTTTATTTTTAGTTAGTTTAAGCATTTTATTATTATTATTTTATTTATAAATTTTTTTGTAGTACATCATGTTTGCTAAATTGATTAATGTAGCACTGGCAAATATTTGAAATATGTATACACACACACACACACACACACACACACACACATATTTATGACATTTTTTTAATATGGTTTTAGTTTTAGTTAACTATAATAACCCTGCCTTGCAGGTCATTGTGTGGTTATTAGAGGTTTTAAAAAAAAGTATATATATACATATACATATACATATACATATACATATACATATATATGAATCACGGTATGGCTGCATTTGTAGAAACCTGTATTATTTGGTCTATAATGTTGTTTAAATCATTATTTTCACAGCCATTTACTGTAATTATATGTGTGCATGTCTTAAAATGGTCTCATGCCTTTGGTTTGATTTTAAAAACCCTGCAGAATTCCTGGGAAAAAAATCTACTAGACTTGCATTGCAGGAGGAACCCAAGCCAATTCTAGAAACCAGAATATCATATTGTGATTTGTAGGTGGGATCTTTTGATTTTGACCATTGAGTACCAGCAACACCTCAGCAACTGCACACTACTGCCCTGACAATCACCAGTGAACTGCAGTCACCTTTGAACCGGTTGGCAATTTTTAAAAATAAAGTATTATTATCTCATGCAAATGACAAAGTTTTTCATAAGAATGGAAAAAAAAAATACTTCACTAGGATCAAAAGCAGAATCAAATTAGCAGCAGCTTATTATTAATTCTGAATTTAAAAACCTTGAACAACACTGTAAACCTTCAAGTGCCTTTGTTCTTATCTCTAGTGGAATGCTGATAATCCAAGTAAAAATGTACTCAGCGTCACTGAGGGAAATACCAACACTTCCACCAAATCCTGAATTTATTATATTTCTGAGTTGTTTCTCAGAAAAGATAAAGGTTGGAAATATTTTATTTGAATTCGGTTTGAGATCAAAGTAGAAAAAAAACACACACCCAAGACCAATTCAACCCCCCCCCCCAAATATATAAATATATGCATGAGTATAATAACTAGTCAAATTAAAATAATGTGCTAGAGGCAGGAGAGTGCTTGACTAAGGTTGAGAGAGAATGATGTTTAATATTTTCTCTATTAGAGCGTGCATGAGAATTGTAGTCCTCACATGTTTTAGACATTTCAGATGTTGGTGTCATTTGGCGTGACTGGAGATAGATAGATGTTCTCCAGTGGTGCATTGTGTGCATTTCGCTCTCCTGTCTTCTGCAGTGCGCCGTTTTTATTAGAGCTGAAATAGTGCATTGAATTCTCATCTATTACTGTAAAAGCCATCTTCTCCGAAAGTCGCATCTCGCTCCATCCCGTTTCAATGACATCATTCATAAAGGCATGTTTTTCTCCCATTCACACTTCCTGCTCTGTCCTCTGGAGCATTCAAACACAGACCACCATTGATTCCAACCACCTGATTTCATTTGGACCTTTGACACTGAGCTATATCGGAGTTTCCTCTCCCGCTGATCTATTTGTGCATCTTTTGTTGCGTTTCGAACAGAACCCCTTACGTTTCCATCATCCTCTTTCAAGCTAAGAGCCATTGAAAGGCATTGATCGGTAGCTGTACGTGTGCAAAATGCCATGCATAACAGATTCACTTAACAGCAAGGACTTATTATTTTCCTTTTATTAATGCATTGGAATGGTTTTCCTTATAAAGATGGTGAGTGACTCCTGAATAACGTCTAATTAAAAGGATTATTAATGCACATCAATCCATATAAATGGATCTGAGTTTTATTTACAAGGTGGTGTATCTCAGTTTTATCTCAGTTTTAGTTTTATTGGCCTGTTGATATTAGGAACTCCTTTTTTTTGCTTTCTAATAAAATGCATCAGTATCAATCATCCTCTGGGACGTCAAAAAGCACTTGGCTTCCTGGTGGCTTTAACCAAAATCTTTGATTTACAGCTTGCAGTTTCTCGTGCTGCTAGCTTGCAGTTTTTTTTTCTGCTTGATAACTGTGTCTTTATTTATTTATTTCAACCGAGACTAATTCCAATTTAGTTTGGATATTTGGATAGAGCCTACTGATCCTTTGAATAGTCCTTTTGATGCTATGAATCTATTAGGTGATCTACAAATAATATGTATGTTGTATACAAAATATTATTTTTTTCCCCATCTTTTTTTTGAGAAACACTTTGTGCTTAATGAAATTTATTATCAAATGCACTCAAATTAACACCTGCATTACCAAATGTTCTTTAATAGACTGAAAAGAAACAATTTTCAGTGACAAATTGCTAGTAAATTTCACGAACAATTACAAAGAAATGGCAAGTAAAACACTAAATTAAATTCTAAAATTATATGTAGAAAACGATGATTAATGATTTGTTTATTATATTTAAAAATTTGTAGCTAATAAGAATCCCTAAAATTATTGCAGATATTTTTAAGACAAAAGCCGTATTCTTCGTTTTATACAAGTTGATGAAATAAATGTTTTTTTTAGTATTAATACTTTTTCAAATATATTAATTATGATAGCTACTGGAAGTCTATAATAATAATAATAAAAAACCTAAGTTGCAAGGAATTTTAGGCTTCCCTTCCCCTTCATGCAGGGAAATGCAGAGTGCAGACAAACTGCAGTGAATTTATTTCCAGAAGTGAAGGGTAATGGATTTGGGAATGTGTGGAAAGCTGTGTGGCCCACATCGACTGCTCTAAACTCAGTGGAGATTCATTTTTGTACTAATATTATAGCTCAAAATGTCTCTAAAAAAAAGCAAAATGATACAGGAGTTCTAGCATCAATAAAAACACTTTTTTCAAGGGAGGCTATTAGTGTTATTGTACCACAATGGTTACAGAATAGTCTTGTAAAGTGTTTTAATGTCACTAAATGATTTATTTTAATAAGTTAAAAGTGATTTTCACAACCACTCTGCAATTTAGTGTTGAAAAAGTTGCTAATTTCCCTATTATTTGTCTGTTTATATATGTGGATGTTTTTATCAGTCCAACAGTGCGAGTGTTCATCATTATATCTGAATTCCTCAGAGCGCAGTGCTGTTTAGCACTGCTGGTGGGTGATATTTGATACATCAGTTTAAGCAGCACGATTTTAGGCTGTGGGGTGCTTTGCTTTCCTCGAGCACATGAGAGATTTCACACCAACGCTCGCACACACCAGCTGCTTTATTGCGTTCATACAGTATGTGCCGACAGTTTTGGGAAAACCTCATGTCATTTCAGATTTAAGAGGCGGTTGCATTCGCCAACAAAAGGCCTCAGCAACATATTTTTGGCTTTTTAATGGATGTTCCAACCACGCTAAACCACATATGGCTGCTTCTCGCTCTGCTTTGTTTTTAGGGGCCCCAGAAGGCATTAAGTTGTTTCCTTTCAAGTGGAGTGTAAACATATTAAAGATTGCAGACTGAGTGTGTTCTGGCTTTAGTGTTTAGAGATATCTCTGAACATTAAACAATCTTTTATTCCCAAAGCAGCTACTTTGCAATAAATTAGCACATTACTATAGTGTTTCCCAATCGTTTTGGTCTTATGTACCCCCATAGCCTCATCAGCAAGACTCAAGTACCCCTGCATCAAAACTAAACTTGAAAAGTTTTTATTTTCAGTTATATTGTACTACATATCATTCTGAATTATCATTAATGTTATCAGAAGGCAAATGATTAAATCATTTTTTTTTCTGACTTACATGTGATTATCACTCCAAATGAAGTCTTATTATTCTAGATTGGTCTTAATAAATACATAATAATAAAAAAAAAAAAAAAAAAAAAAAAAATATATATATATATATATATATATATATATATATATATATATATATACATATATATATATATATAATCATGCTTATTAAATCACACACACACACACACACACACGTGTGTACATGTACATGCAGTGTAAATAATGTTCATAGTTAGTGTCACATTCCATCTATATTATATTTTAATAGTACACCTATCTGTATATCATGCTGATAGTATTTAAAAATATTTAAATTTTGTCCATAGTCTTTCCTTATCTGTCTATTTATTTTACATTTGTAACATATTGTAGACACTGTCTGGTTAGATGCTAACTGCATTCCGTTGCCTTGTTCCTTACATGTGCAATGACAATAAAATTGAATCAAATCTACTCTAATAATTAATAGTATTTAATAAGTATTTATTACATTATATTACATTATTTATTCCATTATTACATATTAATGTTAAATTAAAAATCATCATATATTTTTTAACTTTTTCTGTCCAATGCACCTTCCCCATTGAAATGAATGGATATTCAGCGCTCTCTGTTGCAGTGTTAACTCTGCTGTGGTGACCTTACTGAATTGACTGGTTGATGATCTTACGGACAGACGCCTGTACTTCAGTTTTCTCCAGCTGCTAGCCGTCAGACTTCTGGTGACTGTTCAATTGAAAACTTAGAGGGAGATAAATATAGCAGATGAAATTGTGCCGCGCTTTGTGTGAAACTGTAGAAACGGATGGTCTTCGGAGAAATCATCACATGCCATACGGGGGATGATATTAATGCGAGCCTGCAAACACTGGGTGCGATAACAGCTAGGAGACTGATCAGCGATGCATCAGCCATTTATCGACCACAACTGTGTGGAAAACAATCTTGTGCTCCCTGACTGTTAGAACTTTATAGCGTTGCCCTTCAGAAAGGACTGATGACAGCTCTGAGCTAAAAGTGAAATATAAACAGCTGCTGCCCCAGAGTGTGAGGGAAATGTAGACGCATGCATGTTGTGCTCTGCCATAGCTGGGGTAGGATGACACAAGTTTTTGGTAAGAGCTAGGACAGCGAATGCCCTCACCGTTAGGTAGAGAACTTGGGCCCATGCACCCAGGTGGCTAATACATCCTTGCCAGTTTTGGAACAGAAGTGCAAAGCAATGCACAGAAGGTGGCAGTAATGCAAGATATGGTGTACACCTGCCTTTTATATCTCTGTCATGTCGCAGTCCACCATTCTGCTGGTCATATGTGCTCCAGAGGTATTTATAAACCACTATAGACACTTAATACAGCTCATCACACCTTTTAGCTCAGCTGACTTTAGCAAAAAACACAACTGGCCTGAGCAAGAGGGAAAGGGTTAACTTTTTCATTCCCATTAGAAAAGGAGGGTGGAAAAACAGAGTGAGAGGTCATGGTGAACACATATAGGGTAGGGGAATTCCTCACTGTCCTTCCTAAACCTGCCAGTGTAATCAGAGTGGATAATACAACTTCTGTGGCAGTGGAAAACCTGGTAAATGGTAACCTAGAACTAAATTAAAAGCTAGATTAAAGATCAACCAAACTGTGTTTAAAAAAGTGGACTGAGGACACCATTATTATTGTGGTGGAAGGATTTTGTTTCTGAACTGTGTCAAAACACAATGAACAATGTAACCGTTGCATTATCAATGTTGCCATAAGAATCGCTGTTGTGGGAATTAGCATAAACTGTCATATATATATATAGTGAGTAAGACATCTAGTGTAACAGTATCGACAGTTTATTAAAGTTTGTTACTGCCTCAGTAATACAGGGACTCCTGTATGTACAATAGCAGTGCACACTATAATGCATTAGTATTGATATTTCCTTACTTGATTTTCTGGCTTTAGACTGCACATATGTGCTTCCACGAGCCTGTACGTGTGTGTCTCATCTTGTGTGTATGCGACAGACTTGTGAAAGTCCTCTTAAGCTAGGGAATCTGCTGAAAGCTTAGTGTCGGACTCTCCCATGTCCCAGCTCTCATTCCTAAAGTCCCAGGACAGGAAGCAGAACGAGCAGCAGGCCTCACAGAGTGTCTGGGTTTGGGCAGATGAGAGCTGAAGTTTGGCTGAGGGCCAGAGAGCTCCGGTGAGCAGAGAGAAACGAAACAGCATATGAGCTCAGGCACCGGATATTCCACAAAATAAGGTGACCATCAGCTTTTGTGAGTTTTAATAATAATAATGTTAATTTATAATATTTACCAAGAGATTTGGATTTGGTAATCTCATAGATTTACACTTGATGGATGGATTGAGTCATATATATAGACTAGTATATATATAAAAAAGGGACTTTTTTATTATTATTTGAACCTAGCACTCCATAGCAATCACAATGGCAACCCTCAGTGCTCCAGCATAATAAAGAAAAAGCTGTTTTCAAGATTGATAATAAAAAGATTTTGTACTTGACCAGAAAATTAGCATATTAGAATGAGTTCTAAAGGATTGTGTGACGCTGGAGTAATGGCTGCTGAAAATTCAGTTTCCCCATCAGCAGAAATAAATGACATTTTAAAATATATTCAAATAGGACACATTTATTTCACAATATTACAGTTTTCACTGTATATTTGACCAAATAAATGAAGGCTTGGTGATCATTAGAGACTTCTTTCAAAAACATTACTAAAATCTTGCTGACCCCAAGCATTTCTGAAAAACAATCATGAGACAACCCTTTACAGGCGTTTATTAAAATATGGCTGTTATGATGCAATGAAGTGCTACTGTGACATCTTCAGATTTATAATAATGTGTCATTATTACAGATTCTGACATTCAGAGATCGGCGGCATCACACGTTTTACAGTTCCCATAAACTCTTCTCTGAAAGTCTGAGGAAAATACAAATTTCGTGGTGAGTTGGTGTGCCATTTAAAAGATTTAGAAGGGATTTGTTTCAGTTAAGAGCCTGGATCTACCTGTCTCATTGCTACGGCTGTTTGGTTTCCTGAAGATCACTAATGTAGAAGAGACTGCAGCAAATATTCCAGAAATAAAAGTGTTGTTTCGACATGGAGAGCACAGCATATAGGCTATTTCAAGTATCAAGTATCATTTCTGAGTTTGTTCGTAAGTCTGAAATGTAACAAAATCAACTTTTGCTTTAATGCAGCGTGTGCATTTGTTTTGTTCTCAGTGTGTATATATGAGCTTAATGCGTGTTACTTCATATTCCTCTTGTTGTGTCTAGCGTGGCCTCCTGTGTCAGCTGCACACTGGTTTAATGTGAAGTTTAAGCCTCTCGTGACGCCAAGTAGAGTCTAGTTACACTAGTGGGAATACCTGCTATTGTCCACTAAATCCTTTCTAATTCCCAGGAATTCTACTTTCATTTCACTCAACCTCCTTGGTCCTGCTGCACTTCTATACTATAAGTGATATTAAGGAGACACCTCTCCACCATGATGCCTTTTAAAGCTATTTATAGTTTAAATGCATCACATGTCTTTATAGAGTTGCACTGTTTTTGACACTGTGGTTAGTTGTGCTTGCCATCCGTATTTAAAGTTTACTTTTATAATCAAATTTGAATGATTTTGTGATGCCAAGTCACAATCTTCTGATACAGAAAAAGAGTCTGTCATTCTTCCAGACGTTTTTGACAAATGCTATCAGGCATCGTTCACTGCAAAGGGGTTTTTCATACATTGCACAGAAACACAATTACGCCCTAATGTTACACACTTTATTAGATGAGAGACACATTGAATATGAATTGTTCCATGGTTGTCATAGTAACAGGAAGTTCTGAACCCCCAGCAGCAAATGTTGTTTTCAGTCTTTGAGCAGCTGGGGGGCTGTTACTGACAAGGCATTGTGGGTAATTACCACCTAAACCTTGCATTACTTGGGTCAAAGTCAAGAGGATTTTAAGATGCGTCATAGACTGTGTTTAAAATGTGTTGATATAGTGACTGTAGTAGACTATATAGTCATATTTATTTTATTTGGACAGTCAAAACTTAACAGACAAGAGGATCTTAAGGGAGATCTAGCTTTCTATATTCTTGCTATCTATTAGCCTTGACATTCATCAATGTTGATTGTTTTCTTCATCAAAAAGCAATCAGTCACTGGTAAAACATCTAAACTTTAATATAATTAAAATGTAGTAAGTTTTAATTTGTTAGAATTTGGCTAAAGGCCATAATCTAGGCGTTGAACATTCATGTTGCTCGTATTGGATGCAGGGAAGTCTGTAGTTTAAAAAAAAAACATTTTTCATGAAATTGGGCTACTTTTAAACTGTTGTCATGGGTTGATTTCCCCCCATGGGTTAAAGGTCTGAAAAGTTGCTTAAACTTTCTTTTGACTGAAATACTTGTATTGAAACATTTAGCATTCAATCTATAATAAAACTTTTTTTATTATAGATTTTACATTTTGTGAAGGATGGCCACTGATAGGAAGCTTTTAGCAATGTTTTTGATCAAAATGCATAACAGTCACTGTAAAATATGTATTTTAGGTATGGAAGTGGCATATTTTGAGTTTGATATTTGGTATATGGTCACTGTGCTACTTTGAACCACCAACCAATCCAATTTAAAAACAAAAGCTAAATGCTAATGCTAAATGTCAGTACCACCTATGTTTGTATTGAATGTGCTTACTGTGCAATTACCGCCATTAACTTCAGATACAGTTATTCTTTTCAATAGCCAAAAGCCAGTTTGGCCTGTTAAATATCATATAAACATCTTGTTTATTTATACTTTCATTATATTCTTGTTTGTTGCTTAAAAAAAGAAAGAAAAAAACTGAAATCGGTATCGGAATCGGACAATTTGGTTGTAAAAAAATCGGTATCGGAATCGGCCATGAAAAATCATGATCAGTGCATAACAAAAAATAACACTGAATCAGACCATCAGACATAAGTGAGCCAACCCACAGTCATCTGAGTAGAAATCAGGTCAGTCACACAGTTTAAAGTGTAAAGTCTCCTTTGCTATATGTGGAATCATTATTCAGAGCTGCTGGAGGGAATGCAGAAGGTCGCTGTGGAGACGGAGGGAGGCTAGGATTAGGTATTTCACAGAGGTGCGCTGTGTATTAGAGAAAGAGGTTTACCCTGAAGTTCACGTTTCTCTGACTGTTTGAATGAGGGGTGGGAAGGGCAAACCCACCAATCATTTGGAGGCTACTGTGGAGTGTATGAGGGACCTATTGGTGTGTATTTCTGCAATTATGCTGTTAATGTGTGTGTTTGGTGTCCTGGTTGTTTGTTAAGGGGCCCTGCACTGTAAATGAGGTGGTCTGCTGCAACAGGAACGCTAATGCTTCCTCTGAGGCCGGTGAGGAACAGCGTGATTAGCTCTCCAGCCCCCCGGGGGGAGCCGCTGCGCTCTCCTTGCTCTAATTCACTTTGACGTCAACAGGAAGGCAGATCAGGTCTCGTGAGGGGGAGAGGGAGGTGGGCTGCAGACTATATGGATGTGTGTGTGGTGGGCTCTGGGGCTTTGAGAGACTGCGGGAGGGATTACAGAACCCTAAAATGTTTTCTTTGCAGTTTGGAAGAAACCCGAGAAAGGTTTCACACAAACATATACTGACAGACTGAAGTGTGGGGGACTGGCCGCCATTCCCGCCATTGTCTTTATCTTTGTTTGCCCACCTATCCAAGCTCACACACACACACATACAGCCTCTATTAAGCCAGAACAGCAGGACATCCACATACATATACTTTCACTCAAAATATCAAATTGCTTTTCAAATTGTGGGGTCAGCAGGCCCACTGATATCACGCAGCGTCGATAAAATGATCCCCATTCTCAAAAATTTCAAGTTTCGCTGTAATGCCGCTGGAGTAATGATCTCAGGTTTGCTATTAGTGTGCAGACCATTAGATGTTACTATACTCAGAAGGTTTCTCTTCTTGTGTTGTAGACTGTCTGGAGGGCAGTGTGCTGTCAGACTGACTCCAACATCAGATGCTCCGATGCTGAGAACAAGCAAACTGTAAGTTCCTAAAACAACACTTAAATATTCATTCAAAAGCACACACATGCTCTGTTCTAAAAGCTAGTGAGCTGCCTATATAGGCAGTATTTTAAGTCATCATTGACATCCACCTGTTGCAAAGGCTGTTGTATGTAGTGATATCTGTCTGTCTAATCTATCTATTTATCTGTCTGTCTGTGTAGCTAGATATAATTAAATGAATGAATGAATATTAATGTAATAACTGGAAAGTACAGACTCGATAGAATTTATTTGCAAACCAAGCACTTAAAGTGAAAATGCTATTTTGTGCGTCAGCACTTGTTTAGAGTTGCTGCCTCATTTTGCAATCTCAGTTCACCATTTAGGAAGCTCAGTTTCATTTTAGAATGCTAGTAGATGCCTATGTAGGCAGCAGACACAGGGCAGCTCACTAGAGCCCCTTTCACACTGCACGTCGGACCCGGCATATTGTGTAAAAGCAACCACGTCCCGGGATTGATTCCGGCTTTGAACCCAGGTCGGAGACTAGTAACATTGCCGGGTTCGACCCATGACGAGCGCTGTGTGAACAAAAGCCAGATCTAATGCTCTGTTGAAGTGATGACGCGTGTTAGGGTTAACCCTAACCCTAACGCAACTCTCATACCGGCTGTTTTGAAGAAAGATCAACGTTCGCGACAAAAAAATATGTGCAAACTGTAATGAAGCAGAGATCAGTTAGTTCCTCACTTTCCGCGCTGACGCAGAGATCGTTTGCTTGCTTCAGTGAAAGTATAACGTGCCTAGTGTTATCGACTCGTACATTATAAGTCCCGCCCTGATGTCACGTGTCGTTACGTGATCTTTACAGGTTGTGTGTGAAAGCACGCACATATCCCGGGTAATCACTGGCAGTGTGAAAGTGCAAAATCTAGCGACCCTGGAACAATTGCCGGAACACTTTACCCGTGTGTTTGCCGGAATGGCAGTGTGAAAGGGGCTTAGGTGTTGGAACAGAGCCATGCTTGTAACCAGATTCTTTTCTTCCGTTTTAAAGGTGAGAAAAGTAAACCAAGATTGTTTCCACATTTTGAAGATGGCTGATAAATACGCAGTGTCACCTAGAATATACAAACCGTTGATTTCTCTGCAGTGATATTGCTCTTCTGGAGTCGTTGAGTTATTCCTTGCTGGTTTAGTCGGAATTCGACCTTTAAAGGTGAATTTTGAAATGAATTTTCCAGCACTTGCTGTTCGCCTGCAATCACCCCGGCTGTGTTGTTTAAGAGTTTGTTTCCTCACTTTAATAGCACTCTTTTGTTATGTCCTTATAGAGTCAGAATTTGTTCGAAAACACAATTGTGTCGTTAATGGTTCGTGGGCTCAGGGTGAAATTAGGTTGTGGATGAGTGAGAGACAGCGAGTATGAGGGACATATTTGTCTGCGCGGCAATATGCGGAAGGGTTAACACTTTGCTTTTCTGAGGGGGTAAAAGCCAGGCAAGTCTCTTTAATTGAGTGTGAAAACAGCTGGGTATCTAGAGCCATTTCCCCCCACAGCAGCATGGAAGTGACTATCTCAATATCCTCCTGATTCTAATCGCTCATATCCCCAAATTCCCCCTTTCTGTCTCTCCCTCTCGCACTCGGAACCCTGCCGAGGATTGTTTTACGCTTAATTTTGTTAAACCTAATGAGATTTCCCTAATTAAATCTCCTCCTGACTGGAAAGCTCTCTCTCCTGTCGAGTGAAGTGATTGTTTGTAGACCTTTTTAGACAAATAAACATTTTTGGAGCGAAAGCACAGCTCAAGAGAAATGGAAGGAGCCTGCATCTTTTCATTTTTTGCGGTAGCAGCCCTGTGCTTCACTCATCATGCTTTGCTTAATGTCTTCTCACCTCATTTTTCACCTTCTCAAATGATCAGTACTAGTTCCTCAGGTTTCATATTACAGCTAAGATGAAGTGAAGTAACTTAATGTACTTTGTCAAATTTTAAACGGGTGGAGTGTTGGGGAGCAAACAAATAAATATCGCAATGCTATTAACTTTGTAGTAGCAAAACACAAGCTCAGCTACCTTGAAAACCGATTTGCTTTTTTATTAACTTTTTCCAACAAGTACTGGTAAAACGGTGCTTTTTGATTTCCCACTCAACTAAAATGAATCTTTGAAGTCTGATTCTTTTAAACGAAATGGTTAACATAGAAAATTCATTTAAAAACAAACTAACACTGCACTAAAAGTACAATATTTTAAATACAAACTACAAACCACAACTAACTTTAAATAAACCGATTCACTTGGAGTCATTTAAATGAATCCTTTATAGAGTGAGCATTGCATTATATTGTGTATAGTTTTACAAAATACTATTATGTACTATTTCATTGTATTAATATGCTATTTATTTTATTTATGAATTAAGTTATCCAAATGTATTACTTTAAATTATTGCTAACTTTTATGGCCAAGTTTGAATGCGTTGTCCCCAACGCTGTGGTGATTCTAGACAGAGCCTGAACTGAAAGGCTCTTTTATAGAAGCAATATTGTCATTAATACAAGGTTGTATGAATATGTATGTGTGTGAGTGTGTGTGCCAGGATCTTGTTTTGTGTAGGAAAGCGCCACTGGGTGTGTCTGGTCCATTGAACTCTGTGAATAAAAGGCCTTGAGAGTATTGTTGACTGCGGTCATTGAGCTGGTATTGTGGATGCCCCATGGGAGTCTATTGTGGGACACGACCTTCTGTTTCCCGTGCAGACTCTGGAAAGTTAGTGCCAAGACGCCTTCACACACACATCAAAGACACACACCATTCCAGCCAGACCCTATTCTTTGCCCCCTCCTGTGGACTGTTGGGCAGTCTGCCCAGTTCTTGTGAAAGGTGCCCTCTGATTTTGCCCCCTCTGATCAGGTTTCTGCCACCAGTCGCCCAGTTTGATGTGAGTAAGTAGGGTGAGTAGTCAAGGGAGATGTCCTGGCTTCTGGCACCAGCAGGCCACACACAACACCTAGATCACCGTGTGACTGTTCATTATTCAAAGACAGACTTGACAAAGTGTCCTTTGTATGGAATGTTACCATTTATTAGATGTAGACTGAATTATGTTATTTCCAGTAAGCTCTATTTTAAACATGAAATCAAAACAAGTCATGCACAATGCATCGGAGCACGTTAATCAAAAGAGAATTTTTTTTTTATTGTAGTCTTAATAATTTTTTCTTTAAAATTCATTTTCTCCATGTCTGCAATCAGTTTGCTGCGGAAATAGTCAAGGCTGAGACAAAACTTATTCTAAATAATAATATTATAGTTTAATGTTTTCATAATCAAAGTCCCACCTACATTATTTATGGCACATTAGAGTTCCATATTGCCTTTAAATGTGTTCTTGGCTAAATCAACCTGTCAGTTGACTTCAAATCATAGAAAACATTTAATTTCAGCAGATTCGAATACTAAAAATGATTTATCCAGGTTTCCATCGTCATGAAAAAAAATAAAATTATCGAATTTTAGAATTGTAATTTCAGTTCCTGGAAAAGGCATTATAATCTTTGGCATTATAATTCATAAAAAAATTAAAATTCATTAAATAGCCATGGACGTTATTAGAATCAATATATAATTATTTTTCTAGCTATGCTTGGATATAAAATATTTAATCAGTTAGTAATTGTTCTTCATAAGTAAAATATTGTGGGAAAATATGAAAAACAATCATGGAATTGTATTGGTGAAAAGTTGTGTGAATTATTTATTATTATTAATGTTGTTAATTCATTATTATTATTGCAGCAAAATAAGCATTTTCATAACATTTAACTTTGCTATTTCTGGGAAGGCGGCACTATATTTTATCTATTAGTATTTTTATGATAAATTGTGTACATTCGGGCCCTATTAAAATGTGGTCCATTTTGATTTCTTGTTGTCTTTTAATAGTAGATATTGATATTTTTTTCTGTATACCGTTGGTTTACTATGGCATTAACAGTACAGTACCTTGTGTCACTGAGCAGTTGATTAGTATGATTCCTTTCGCTCTTTCTATAACAGTCTCAACCTCATCATCATCATCATCATCATCTTCTCCACCACCCCTGTCCTTCACCCCGAGTCTGTTCCTCATCAGCCTCGATTAGCATTATGTTGATTTAGCCTAGCAGCCCCCACCAACCCAATGGAGGCTTATTAGGTTGAATTTTTTTTTTTTTATTTATTCCCGTTTTCTTGGGGTCCCTGTCGGCATTTCCAATTACTCTCGCCGTTCGGCTGTAATTGCCTCCGTGCTAATGGCTGCCAGACAATTGTGCTAAATGAGGTGAAGGCGCGAGGCAGCGAGCTCGACTTCATTAAGAGCTAATGGGATTTTATTGGGGGGACTGAAGACCCAGCTCATCAAAAAGGAGAGATGGAAGGAAAACAAAACAGATGGAGGAGAAGAGGCTGAGAGAGTTTTATAGGCGTTTTCTTCAGTGTCTGCTTGTCTTAAGTTATGTCGGACAGGAATGCGCAACCCTACTGTTTTCTTGTTAGAAATACAGACACACATACAAATGCTTGGATCTGTCTCTTTCTCGAACGCGCAGACACACGCACAAACACACGCACTCTAAGCAAACACCCACGTGCATGTAACTGATAGATGCACATATAAATGCATTAAAATTCAACGTAACGTGCATGCTTGAACAGATGAAAGAGACAGAATCAGATTGAAGATTTTGTGATAATCTGTGCATGTCAAACTGATTACACAGATTTCTTAGATAACTTTAAAGTGTGCATCACTCCTAGCTGAAAAGAGCATTTGCTTGACAGTAATCTGAAGAGAGAGAGAGAAAAAAACACATTTCCCAGATCTCAGTTGTTAGTTTTTCATAGCAGCAATTTTGTGTCTCGTGTAGATTGTTTAGATATGATGAAAGATGCAAAACACCATCACGTCTGAATGGATGTCATATAGATGTTAAACAGCTCTTCAAATCAACGTCAGAGGAAAGATTTAATGTTCATTTAAAACGAACCCATAAAACACTCAAGTGTGTTTTAGTTTTAAACCTTGTTTATCTCTCTCATTTCAGCTGATTTATATCCGTGTCTGTAAGAGAGAGACAGAAAGTCTTTTTGGAGTGCTAATACTAATAGAAACAACCTGACATAGATAGCAGTTCCTTAGTGGCTGATTTAACTGTCTTTTGTCATGCTGTTCTGCTTCAAACAAACGCACTGCTCTGTTAGTGTTTTCAGGGTTTGGCTCTACAGCATGTTTACTGAGAACAGATGCTCTTCTAACTTTCTGAACACTAGCTGTGCACACTTACTTTTTTGGCTTCATTTTTTATTGTCATGTTCTAGGTTTTATTTAAAATATACCCCTTTAGTTAATTAAAATGATATATAAACTCTTATTTTTGCAGTTAGGTTTATTTAATTTGTATGCACCATATAATTTATGTAAGTGGAATCTTTCTTTTTATTTTGTTACCAAAATACATTCAAGATCACATGGCTTGACGAATACATATGTTTTTTTTTAATTTTTTTTTACTGAAACCGGAAGTTTGGCAGGACATATTGACAGGATTGTCATTTTATAATTGAAAAGTCACAGCCATGAATATGATACTTGCTATTTGATTTTAATGATATTGTGGGCAGTACATTCTCTTACTAGAGAGATATGGTTGGACAAAATCTGTGTAGGTTTTTTTTTTTTTTTTTTTGAGCATGTAGACATGCATTATACTAAATTTCATTTAATCAGGGACCCCATAAAGGTTAAAAAAATTTGTTTTATATTGGTGAGACCTCTGCCTTGTCGGGCATATAATTCTTTTTATATTCCATGTAAGTTTAGCAGCATCTTAGCTTTACCTGTCACTGCTGCATACAGATCTGTGTGCTCAACCACAGGGTCGCTGCTAAACTGATTCAGAGACAGTGTTACCGTGTAATCGGGTTATCTCTGAGGTGGAAAAGAGAGGAAAATCTATGCCCTGATTAGATAAAAGGCATAGCTTCCAGCCATAACATCTAACCATAATATGACATCGGATAGGCTCTGGAAATGTGAAAAATAGGTCTCTGTTTTTGTTTCTTTATTTATTTGCTGTAATTTTAGACTTTAGAGGGGAACATCTGTTTTGATTTGAATGTTGGATAACGACGGTTTAATGGATCATGTTATGGATAGAGTGAACAACCGTGGGACGTTTGTGATTGATGTGGAAGGGAGATTTGAGTCACTGCTCTGGTTTTTCGAAATAGTTTGCCAGGGAATTTTTCCAGGAAAGTGCATGAGTGAATGTGAGAATTTGGTGAAGAAGCAAGTCAGTGAGTGAATGAAAGAGACTGATATGACATGTTTTCAAAATGAAATAAAATATTCAGTGGTAAAAAAAAAAAAAAAAAAAAAAGATTTCTTTTTCAACTTGTGGATGTTAGGCTATAATATGCATGCATCTTAGAATATATTGACACATTTTATTTTATTTTTGAACTTTACAGATCAGTGAAATTCCCAAACAAGGTAGCTTTAGATTGTTAAAATTATATTCTATAATCAGTACTAAATACATTTAAATTTAGTCATTTTTTAGACGCTTTTATCCATCTTAAAAAAAAAAAAATCATTAGGATGAAGTCAAGTAGCATTGAAAGAGATAAGTTTTGAATATTCCCAGGGATTCAGCATTCCATATAGGGGCTGAAAGATCATTCCACCAGCTGGGAATGGTGGACGAGAATGTTCTGGAAAGGAATTTTGAGCCTCTCTGTGAAGGTACCACAAGGCGTCGCTCACTAGCAGATCTCAGACTTTTTGAGGGGATGTAGATTTGTAGTAGTGAGTGGAAGTAGGCAGCTGCTGAGCTTGTGGCTGTTCTATATGCAAGCATCAATGTCTTGAACTTGATGGGAGCTGCAACTGATAGCCAGTGCAAGGAGATAAAGAGAGGTGTAACATTTGGGCTTGTTGAAGGCCAGTCATGCTGCTGCTTTCTGAATCATTTGTAGAGGTTTGATTGTGCTTGATGGAAGTCCTGCCAGAAGAGCATTGTGGTAGTCCAGCCTAGAAATGTCAAGGGCCTGGACAAGAAGTTGTGCTGCATGCTCCGTTAGAAAGGCCCTGATCTTTCTGATGTTGTGCAATGCAAACCTGCAAGATCTAGCAGTCTTTGCAATGTGGTCTTTGTATAAACGCATAAATGGGACATACAGACATTAGTGGGGTAATTCACAGCAAAATATAAGTTCATCATTTTCTCATTCTGTATAACTTCAATTTCTTCCATGAAACACAAAATGAAATGTTTATGAACTATAAAGTTTTAAAACAAAGATTAACATTAAATCAGTATTCACTTTCATTATATGAATAAGTGAGTAGCTTGGATACTATAAATATCTCCTTTTGTGTTCCAAATTGTTAAAATGATTAAAAGTTTGAATTAAAAGTCTCTAATGCTCATCAAGGCTGCATTTATTTGATCAAAAACAAACAGTAATCTTGCAAAATGTTATTACAATATAAAATGATGGTTTGTATTTTAATATACTTTAAAATATAATTTATTTCTGTGATGCAAAGCTGAATTTCCATCAGCCATTACTCTAGTCTTATGTCACATGATCCTTCAGATCATTCTAAAATGCTGATTTATTATTAGAATTATCAATGTTGGCAACAGTTGTGCTGCCAAATATCTTTTTGGAAACTGCAGTACTTTTTTCATGATTCTTTGATGAATTTGTTCATTATATAAATATTTGCTATCGCTTCTTACCAATTTAACACCCCGCTGAATTAAATTTTTAATTTCTTTCAAAATAAGAAAGAAAGAATACAAATTTACTGACTCCAAACTTTTTAACTGTAGTGTATATCATTAGAAAATATTTATATTTTAAATAAATGCTCTTTTTAACTTTTTATTCATCAAAGAATCCTTAAAAAAAGTATCACAGGTTCCAAAAAAATAAGCAGGAAAACAGTTTCCAGCACTGATAATAAATCAGCATATTAGAATGATTTCTGAAGGATCATGTGACACCGAAGACTGGAGTAAGTTCAGCTTTGCACCACAGGAATAAATTAGATTTTAATGCATATTAAAATAGAAAAACTTTATTTCACATAGTAATAATATTTCACAATATAATGTTTTCCCTTTATTTTTTTTATCAAATAAATGCAGTCTTGATGAGCATAAAATTCTCATCCCAAACTTCTGAACAGTAGTGTGTATATGTGTGTGTGTGTGTGTATGTATATATATATATATATATATATATATATATATATATATATATAATGAATATTGATAAAGAAATGAGAAAGCGAGAGGAGTCAGAGAGAGGAAGAAAGTAACCGTGTCCCGGTGCTAACAGCTGTGTTGCAGCTGCCAATGGCTCCTGCTGAGGGTGAGCAGCTCAATTCTCCAGGGTCAGATCTGTGGTATGGCGGTATCCGTGGCAACGGGCTTTGGGCCTGTGTGGCCAGAACAATCCTGCCTCTGAGAGCCGAACGCTGTGCTCTGAGCTCAACACACCGGAATGTTTTACACCAAGGGAGGGAAAAAGGAGCAAAGGAAGAGGGTGAGGGATGGAGACAGAGACGAGTTGAAGAGAGAGGGTGAAATGAGAGAGCAAGAGGGGTCGAGAAAGCAACCGTGAACCTTCAGTAGTGTTGGCATTAAAGTTAAAGAAAAGAAAAACATATTTAGTTAGTTACCTTGTTGATGATTTCAGTATATGTGTATATATATATATAAAACCTGCAATATAAAAAAATCATGAGAATACAGGAAGTAGAAGTGAAAAGAAATTGAGACACAGAAGGGGTTAAACGTCGGAAGTTAGACGGAAAAAAACTGGTCTGGTAGAAAGAGAAAGGAGAAAAAGACCAAAATGATCTCAGCCAAACAGAATAGTGGTTGTCAAGTTACCAGTTCTTTCACCGTCCCCTAAAGCAAGGCGGCTGGAGCTGGTCTTATCTCCTGGCTCCAGCTCCGGCCCATAGCTGTCTGGCCCATACAGCATCTTTCAGCGCTCAGCCTGCAAACATCATTTTAAATCTGAAGCTTCATTAAAAAAAAATAATAATAATCATCATCCTGCAGCATCCACAATGATATTAAATATATTAAACAGGTATCCAAACATGCAATGCTCATTTTGACAAATACAGTAGGGCAAACAGATTTGGCACTTTTGCACACACAAAAAAGTATAATCAGGTACTACATATACTGAAACAGCACTGTGCAGTGTTTTTTATTTATTTGTTTATTTATTATTATGATTATTCTTTTATTTGATGTTATTTAATTATGGATACTGATTTCCCCCATTTTACAATAATATTTCCATCTTCTAATGCATTGAAATGTATGTAAAATTTACTTTGCTTGCATACAAAATGTAATATTTAGCCAGTTTCAAAATGATTCATACTAGGGCTGCACGATGTGTTGTTTAAGCATCGATATCGCGATGTACGAATCCGCGATAGTCATATCGCAGGATGTGCGATGTAGGCTGTCGTAGTTGATCCGTTATTCATTAACTGTATGGGCCAGAGAGCGCGCATGCGAGAGAGCGCGAGCGCGTGGCCGGCGAAACACTAGATGCGTGGCGCAAGCGTCTCAGCTGCGAGGCGTGTCCGTTTTAAATTCGGCTCCCATGTTAACAGGTTAGAGCTTACAGACTGCCTGCGTGAGACGTGCGAAAACGCGTGCATGCTAGAAATAGAACCGACGCCTATTTTTCACGCGACACGCCACGCAAGCGTGCTGGAAGCGTTTCCAGGCAAAATAGAATAGGAAAATATGTTTATATGTCATTTTGTACACAGATACATATTAATTCATGACACTTAGATGTTTGAAAGTCTATAGATTGACATATATTCAGATATAAATGTAATTTAAAAAAATTAATTAATTATCATTTTCAAATATTGCACCTGTCACCGGACTGAGAGAAAGAGCACGCGTGCGCGCGAGAGAGAGAGAGAGCGAGCCCCGGCAGCAAGCTCAATGTCTTCAAACAACACGAGCACTGTCTTGCTCTCTCTCCCTTGCGCATATTAATCAATTGACACGATGGTGTCGATGTTTAAATCATTTAAAATGAGAATGTAAGTGTGCTCACACCATTTTTGTTTGTAAGAAAAAATGTGATTTCATATCGCAATATATATCGCAGAAAAATAAAATATCGCAATGTACATTTTCCCCAATATCGTGCAGCCCTAATTCATACTGTACATTGTAATGTGATGAATACATTCATTTAAAATGATATATATAATAGTGTAGAATTTGTTATTCTTATCCCCTCATCAGTATCAGTCAGACAATGAAGTACATATCTACAACTGCTTTTGTCTTTGAATGGAAATTTGAGAAACACTGTAGATTAGGGTCCACTATTTACTACTAGTTGCATATTGGCATTTATATTACTAGCATATTGGCTGTTTATTAGTTATTTTAACACACATAATAACACACAGAGCCATATTCTGCATGACCATGTTCTAGATCTCTTAACCCTACCCATCACCTTAAGGGGGGGGGGGGGTGAAATGCTCGTTTTCACTCAATATCCTGTTAATCTTGAGTACCTATAGAGTAGTACTGCATCCTTCATAACTCCAAAAAGTCTTTAGTTTTATTATATTCATAAGAGAAAGATAGTCTGTACCGATTTTTCCCGGAAAAACACGACCGGCTGGAGGCGTGACGTGTGGGCGGAGCTAAAGAATCACGAACGCCAGTAGGCTGACGTGTGGGCGGAGCTAAAGAATCACGAACGCCAGTAGGCTTTTGCGTTGAGAGCATGTGGAAGCTGTGACATTACCGTGAGGGAAAAACCATCATCCAAAACAAACCATGGCTAACAGTCAGATTCAGCCGTTTATTTCTGATCCAGAATCAGATCCCGAGGCTGAAACTGAACGAGAGCAGCAGCAACGACTCGCTCCGAGCGGGGCTCGAACCCGGGTCTCTGGCATGGGAGGGGACGCACTAACAAGGAGGCAGAGATATTTTAAGCAGTTTTACTCACTGCCTGCGGTTCCAACACACGATCGTGACCCTTTTTCGTTGGGATTGCATCATCCTTAAGAAATAAACGATAAGCAAATCCGTCGTCAAACTGGGCCTTGTTTGTAAAACAAGCATCTTCGAAATGCAGGGAACAAACAAAAACACTTGCACAACTCCGTTGATGCTCTGTAAAAATAAACTCCATCCACTGGTCCCTTAATGGTGTTTTGTTTTTTTGGTAATCTGTGCAGGGTTGTCTTGCCCTCGCAACCAAAAACACACTTCTTTTGTGACTTATCGCGACGCTCTCGCTCTGATCAGTGAATCGCTCTGATCAGTGAAATGTCTGTGCTCAGCCTCACAATACGGGAGCGCGCGCTCTTCCGGCAGAAGTGCCTTAGGACCCATATAAGGAAATTCCGCTCCATCTAACGTCACACAGAGCCATACTTGAAAAAAAAACTTTCCGAAACTTGTGACAAACCGGAAAGAGAATTTGGAAACAAAAATACTCCTTCAAACGTACAACTTAATTTTTAAAACTTTTTCCATGTTTAGCATGTAAAAAGTGTAAAAAACTCAGTATGCATGAAATAGCATTTAACCCCCGCTTTAACATAACTACTACTACAAACATCTTACTTACTATCAATAAGCAGCAAATTAGGAGTTTATTGAGGGAAGTCTCTTCGTTAATACATGAATGTGTGTTCCCTAATCTAATGTTATTGAATTTTGTTGTAAAGTACATTGTGGTGTAGTATATCCTGTAGTATTATAAAATACATTCACAAGACCAATAAAATGTATATATTTTTTATTTTGAAATATACAGTTTTCTATACCACCTTCACAGCATTGAAAACTTGCTTTAAAATCACAGCATCTCACATCATCTTGCAGTTATGAAACAGCCATTGTCCTCTGTTAAAAGCAGTTTATTTTTGAAGTCACACATTATAGCTGAATTTATAAATCTGCCACCCACAGTCCTTCTGGACGGCCCTCAGCGACCAGCTGCCTCCTGTTTGGCATTGTCTATATATTTCATACTCAAGATTTCATTTACACGAGGAGCTGATGAAGTGTTGATGAGCTAAAGATACTGTACGCCGTATCACTCTAGCTGGGTCGACCAGGCATCAGAAAGTTCAGCTACCATCAGATTGACAGCAGAAGTTTGTGCATTAATATTAATTTGAGTGCTATTGAACTTGTTTAGATATTGTAAACGTCACATGCGAGTTAGCATGCACTGTTAATAACGTACGCAAAACGTACGTGGTTAAGTCTCTAATGTGATTAGCAAAGAGTTTAGGTGGCAAAACAAGCTACATTTGCGCTTAAACAACCATTTCCTGTCAGAGCGATGACAGAAATATGGACAGAATGATGTGTGTTCGGGGAGAGTGCAGCAAGAGTTTCCATGGCAACAGGATTCCTGTGAAAAGGTCAACGTCGAAGGCAGACTTGGAGAAGCACAAGAGGATTATTGGGGATTTAGCAGCGAGTAAAATCATTTTTTTATTCTCTTTTTATGTATTTTTGTCCTATCTGAATGACGATAAAAACACTGGATATGAATAGTGCAATTATATTGCTTAAAAACGTCTCGCTCTCCCGTTTTTATGCTTTCTTGCTTTGGTCCTTTGAAGTGAAATTGAAAAGAGAAAGAGTGGTGGACGGCGGTGGTGCTCGGCTTTGTGTTTGGCGCTGATACGCACTCTTCTGCCCCCTCAATCACTTCTCCCCTCTCTCTCTCCTTTCTCCCCCCTTCCTTTTCCACTCACTTTAATTAAGTCAGCCTCCCTGGCATGGCTGCCAAAGATAATTGGAGTGGGTTTTGGATGCCATTTACTCGAAATGTCGCCTATTTCTTTCTTTTTTTAACAATTTCCTAGTCTCTGCCACGTTCACTAATTTTCTTCCTCTCTTCTTTTATGAGCTAGGGATTAACCTGAGGTGTGCAACGTGCAGGTATGCATCTCAGACGTAAGACAATTTATTAGCCAACTATGTGGGCGAAGATTAGTTTTCTTTCACTTGCTTTTAGAAATAGTTCTTGCAATATTTTTGGAGCACTTGAAGAAACTTTTATGGTAGGCTATATTTATAATCTCAGGCCTTTTATGGGAATATATTTGTATTTTAAATAAAATAATGCCGCCTGTTTCTATTGTGATAATCACGTTTTATCACAATAATGTTTTTTTTGTTGCTTTATTCGCATAACATTAATTTTATTTTAACTTTAATTACTTAACATTTTTTATAATTTCACATTATTCTTGTAACGTTACCCTTTTTCTTAAAACACTGACTAAACTTGTAACATTTACATTTTTGTTTTCATAATGTTATTCAGTTTTTTTAAATGTAAATTTTTAAAGTGCTAAACCATAGACTTAAGGTCCATTCACACTAAGAATGATAACTATAAAGTTAACGATATTAGCGTCCACACCAGCAAACGATATCATCTGTTCTAAGCACACGCAAATCTGCTGCTTTAAACTCTCAAGCTCGTCACAGCAGGATTGATTCTGATTGGCTGTCAGATTTTTTATCATTCATTAGCTAGAAAAATAAATAGTTCTGTAAGTAATTCCAACATTATCGTTTCTCTGTGCCTTTATCGTTATACTTGTGGTGTGAACTCTGCTATTCTTCAATGATTTTTAGATCTATATCTTTATCATTATCTTTATAGTTATATCATGCTTGGTGATTAAAATATCATCACAATATTAAAAAGATTTGCCTTTATTTTAATATGGAACTAAACCACTGTTGTATCATTCAAACATCTATCGTGTCACTCTAAATAATTAATGGAGGGGTTAACAAATAGAATTAGTTAATCTACCAATTTTGGAACATTTTTATTGCGTTGATCTTTTGTAACTTTTGTTGATCATTCCTAATTATTGTTCTCTTTCAGAAAGATGATTTGCTTTTCTGAGTATAGCCAAGCGGTATAAGCAGAATATAAATGCACTGCAGCTCACATTGTTGCCAATTTGTCAGGTTAATCCTTAGTTTTGTAGGCAGTACTCTGATTTATTGTGTGTGATGAACTTTCATGTTTTATTGACGACATCTGTTGTGCTTCGCAGTCCAGGTCTGGTGTTATGAAGTGCTGTTATATAATCAGCTGGTACAAAACTTTATACAGTACCACCCATTATAGTGTGTCTGCTCATACCGATCTCCTCAGGCGTGAGTGTGCCACAGTTTGATGTACACGTGCTTGTAGTAGCGTGTGTGTTCTGGTCACAGTGTGTGGTGACTGCAGCAGGAGTCAGCGAGTGAGGCCTCCTATCAATCATGCTGGGCTGCTGAAAAGGGCTGCACTGGGCCTGGGCCACCCATCCAGCCAGCCACAGCAGTGGGATCCAATATCCCCCCAGCCCTAATGTACTCCAGATGGCCAGGGCAGAGCGCTGGGGCCGGCCAGGGCCTTTCTGTACACCTCCAGAGAGACTGGGAGCGAGAGCACAGAGCGATCTGTCTGCATATCTGCGGTGTGTGTACGTTAGAGAGGAGACGTCCTGACTGTGGGGTTCCACTAGAGTGTGTTTGCTGAGCCTGCCGAAAACGCGCACACACATTGTCCCACTATGTGTCATACATAACACCTTTATGAGCCTCATATAGAAGTATAGTAAGATTTGCTAAACTAAATGTTATTATTTCATTAGAGTTTTCAAAGATTGACTTAAGTTGAGCATTAGTTGATTGCAAAGGCAATATATATGTAAGAATGGAGGAATGTGCAATCAAATATCCAGTATTAAATAGACTGCATTTATATATCCAGTATTAGCTGATTACCAATACAGTCTCATGAATCCCTAAGAAAAATGCTTTTTTTGACAGAGAAAACTTAGTGTGCAGTCACATTTCAGCACAATTTCGAGGGCAATAAAGATATTGTAAATACCATGATTCACACAGAAATCACTTTCCAACTAAACAGTTTTCTTACCAACATGAACATCTGCATGTGAAATCCACATGGGAAACTTTTAAGCTTTGCATGCAAAACTTCTAATCACATGGATTCCTATTGAAATGACTGGATTCCAGTGAGCGCAGGTAAATGTGACCACACCTGTTCTGCTTAAGGAAAATTCCCACAGTAGAGAATGCTGTAAATGGGAGAAAAGATTTAAATATGGTAAAATTTGGCTAAATTGAAATAAAGTACTCTTATGAACTTAAACCATAGTCAAATTCTTCGCGAGGGATTAGACGAACTTGATGAATTGTTTTAGTTTAGTTTCTTTCAGAGATTCCATGTGGTTCTAGTCATGGCATACCAGCACCGTTGATTTAGATAATAGCCGCTTTAGGTGGAGGAACGCTACCATTTTAGTAAAATAAACAGTCAGAAATTGGACTGAGGGTTATTTGAAATGTTATAGATACACCAAGGAATGTGTCTGTCTCCCTGAGGCGCACATGGAAGCTTTCATGGTAACACTATACCTGATGGAAGCCACAGTTGTTGATGCACCTGCGGGTTCGAAACTTGGCTCAGACCTGAGGATGGCCAGAGAGATACTTTCCGTTCAAAATAGCCTGTCTTTTTATCCTTAAATATTCTTGGTCTCTCTGGTTCTTTCTTTCATTTTCTCTGTACCCCCCTGACTACTCATCTTCTCACCCTCTATGAGTGTATTTTGTCTTGCTCGCTCTCTCTCTCTGTCTCTCTTTCTCTCACTCCTCTCATCTCCCCGCTGCCTTCCTTTCCCCCACACATGATTCTCGCTCCCTCTGGCATTGCAGAGGAAATTTAATATTGGATTGTTTGGAGTTTCCAAGGATTCCATTCGGCGTAGCTCCGGGCACTACGCAAAGACAAACATCAGCTGTTGGGGCCAAGAGCAGCAAACATCGACTCATTATCCCACCATGCTCATTTTTGCTCCACTGGTGTCATCAGAAAGTGATTCTTTCTCCGTTAAACCTGCTATTCAGGACTTCTCTGCTCCTGTCAAAATCAGAAAGTGTAGAACATTATAACCAATTTAAAGAATCATATTTTACAGTTTAAAATATTTTTTGCATTCTAAATACTCCATGGGCACCTTCCTTTCACTGTGTTCCAGATCCTCTGGCAGACTTTTTTTTAATGCTTTTTTGGGAAAAATTTTTAGGGCAGACAGACAGATCCTGCAGAATCTTTAGCTATCATGACTTCCGTTGACCTACTCTCTTCAACGTCCCCTTGCTAAGTAAAACATCTCGTTATTGGGTTAACATTACCTCAGTGGCTTGTCTCTACCTTGCACTTACATGTCTCATATGAGTTGCATGCATTCTGCTAACTAACCTCTGCGTACGGTAAGATACTGTGAAATTTCACCGGAGCGGAGAGATTACGACTCTAACCGTTTAGCTGTATCTCATCATCAGTGTCCAGTGTGCACTGTTATTTGACCCTCCTCGCCGGGCTCTGTTGGCTGGTCCGAATGTATGTGCCTGTCACCGAGTCTCCTTGCAGTGCTCTTCTGAAACTTAAACTCTTCATTAGGAATCTGCTGACAATCAGAGCAGTCGGAGAGTGTGTGTGATAATCCCCCCTCTCGTTAACCCCCCATGGTTCTCTCTTTGAGCGCACACACACTTACTCCTGAGGTTTTCTTTTTTTTTTTTTTAAAGGAAGGATTGGATGGGGCTTGACTCCTCTGCATGCTGATCACCCTTTCCCTAATCCTACTGCCACATTCCTGACAAGGCTATCTCATGCTCTTGTCTTTCCCATTGCATGGCATATGCATTGCACCTTATATATGATCCTCAATGCAGGAGCTGTAGCAGACCGGAGCACAATGTACTCTTGTTTTACTTTGTGAAAACTTTTTAAAAAACTATTGTTTATTTATTTATTATTGTTGTTTAGTTTTGTCTTTTAACCATGGATGGCAAATGCTTACTTTGTAACCATTAGGATTGGGTGTCAAACACATTTTGCTAGACTTGTAATACATTTTAATATTGTGTGCATGTAATATTAAAAAATATATATTATAATTTGTAAATTCATTCATTATTATAAAATATATTTATATATTTGTAATAATAATTTACTTCTAACAACCATATTAATAATTAAATATATACACTATGGGTTGAATGTCTTCTGATTTTTTTAAAGTCAACTTTTATGTGATCAAAGTCGAGTCGAAGTCGACTAGTCGCTGATGACGTCATTAATGAACAAATAATTCTGGAGCTGTGAAAAGAAAGTAAAGAAATGTACTTTTCTTAAATTAGACTTCCACAATGACGTATGCAGCCTTCAAATGCGGGGTTCCAAAAGGACGCAGCCTTCTAAATGAGACACAGTTTATGTGTGTGTGTTACAGTGCAGCAGCGCATTAGATTAGAACAGCAGTTAACTTACCTGTACAATAAGCTGTTTAGAATGTGTGTTCTCCTGTTAAATTTCGAGCATCCATGAATATGATCACACATGTCTTGTGGACTTTTCGGAGTATACATTTATTTGTCATTTTAACTGTTCGGAAACGGTGCGTAAATGTGGAAGTCCTTCAAAGATTTATTATCCTGTTGCGCCCTCTATAGGACCGGCGAGTAGTCGAAGTCAAGCTTAAAGCGTCATGGCAGAGCATTGAAGTTGACTAGTCGACTAGTCAATTAGTATGTGCAACTCCTAATATATATATACTTCAAATATATATATATATATATATATATATATATATATATATATATATATATATATATATATAGTTAGTTCAGAGCTTGAGTAAAAATTGCAATTGCCCAGCCAGAGTATGTGAGCAGAGCGGAGTGGGAGCGGAGCGTGGAGTGGAGCGGTGTGATTTTGACAGGAGCGAAGAGCGGATTTTATAAAAGTCGGAGCGTTGTGGTTTTCACTCGCTCCAGGAGCGCTCCACCACCGCTCCATCACGAGTACAATTCATGCCAATGGCCCGTAATATAACTGCATATTTAGCAAGTATTCATGTTAAACATATTTAACTATAGCTTGATACAGATGGATCTCTCAAATCAGAAGGTTACAATGACGACAATAGCCGAGCGGGAAGTTATAGGTTAGTTCTCAAGGAGTTTGTCTGTTCCTTTTACTGAATATTTTCGGGTCGAAGCACATTCACATGCAATCGCTTTCGCGAAAATGCATTCAAAGAAATGTAATCTTACAGTGTTACTTCATCTGTATCTGATTTTGAATGAGCATAAATCTGTAAGAAATGCATTGATCTGTAGATAAAATAAAAATGTACTGTTATTTTCATCACAAACAAAATTTGCACAGCAGAATACAGTAATTATATTAATGCTGACATCCATGTTATTAGTTTGGCATGTGGTAGGAAAAAAAAGTTTGCACACTATAGCCTAAGCCACTTTGAAACTCTCCTGTTATTTTTTTATTTTTTTATTTATATAGGCTACGTTATGAACATAACATTTCAAACATATTGAAATACTTTAGCCACGGAGCGAAGGCGGAGCGGGGTTTCTGGTATCACTGACCGCGGAGTGGAGTGGGAGCGGGAAATTGTGAACCCGGAGCGGAGCTGGAGCGGAGTGATTATTAAATGCTCTGAGCGCGGAGGGGAAATTGTTGCCACTCCACTCCACTCACATACTCTGTGCCCAGAAGATTTCAAAGTTTCCTCTTATGCTCGATGGCTTCCTTTAAAACAAGCGTGTTTCTAAGTCATGTCGCTCTATTCCATTAACAGCAGCTGAATTGGAAATTGATGGATGTTGTGCTAAGTGGGTTAAAACCGGTGTAAGTGGCCACAGTTTCCATCGGTCAAAGAATCACTCAACAAGCGTCTGCTGAATAGACTGATGTATTAGCACAAACTGCTTTCTGATCCGACGGCACATTTATCACAGACGGGTTCTCTGGTTTTTTGCTGCATTTACCCAAAGTCTCACCAAGCAACCTAAGATTAGAAGTTATCCATTTGAACAGCTGTGCAGATTGGGAAAACGAGATATCGCACACACTGTCCCCTTACCCGTATCTCTGCTCAACATGAGAGCGACCAAACTGATTTGACAGCAAGCTCTTGAAGATTACCTTCCTTTTCTATGAGCCCAGGAGTTCCAATTTCGGTGGAAATCCAGCTTTCGATATTCCGATTTTTATCACTGCAGTGAGAAAAAGCAACCATGGCATGTCATTAGCAGGAAGGGCTGCTCGCTCTTGTGTGCTCTAATGACATCAAGATGCGATTGCACTCTGCGCCATTGCAACAGGGTGACAGAAGGATACACACCATTCACACACCCACACAAGTGCACAAAAGTTAGAATACTATAAGGGCACTTTAAATGAAGCTTTTGGTGCATTTTCTAAAGAATACCAATATATTACATTTAATGGATGGGGCAGAGCAGCACTGAATTCTGTTCAAAAGAGAGCTATTAGCTTTTTGCCCTCTTAGCTTGTCATTCAGTCGAACAAGTCTACGTGTTGTACGTGCACACCTTTCCTTTATCTCAGCCGCTTACCAGGAAGTTTACTGAAAATAAGCCAAAGGATATCCTTTGCATTTCCGTACAGTATCACCAGTTTTAGACTGATTTCAGGTTAATGCAGGTTTCCATCATATTGTTTTTCTCAAGTCTCTAAAATTATACAAAAGTCATATCTGTGTTTTCAGAAAGCGTGCAATTGTGAACATGCAAATCTTTTAGGATCCATGCGTTCCATACTTGCGGAGTCTATTGAGAAAATGCTAATTATAATAAAAGCTTTTAGCTATGCTAATGAGGTCATTTGCATGCGAACCATCAGGCCTCTGGGAATAACAGAATTTCACCACACAGTAAGTTTCTGCAACACCCATTTCAGCGAAGACTTTAATCTAATTTTAAAAAGCAGGACACTTTGGAATTATTTCTAGATCTACCATATCCAAACAATCATTAGCATAAATACAAAGGCAAGTGAAATTGCAGATAGATTGAATGAATGGTGCAGACTGTGTGGAATACTGTATCCCATAAGACAATGTGCTGAATTTGACCTTCCATTTCATTAAAGACAGCAGAGAGGAAGAGACTTACTTTTCTGTATTTCCCCCCCCACAATGAAAATCAGTGGGGTCCAAACAAGCATTGTATGGAAACAAAAATACATTTTTCAGAATATCTTCTTTTGTGTTTTTCAGTCAAGGGTTGTAAATAATGACAGAAGTAAAATTTTTGTGTGAACTCTTTAAACCAAATGGAAAGCTGTAATTTGAACGTAGTTGAGAGACACACACACACAGTAGAGACGTCTAAATGCTCTGACATACTGCCCTTTTCCATTCTTCATTAATCAAACCCCACAACTCCATCCTTTTCCTCTTCCATCTCACATCGGGACACGTTCGTAACACATTGCAAATCTGCCCACGGAAGGACCTCTAATGTAGCAAATGTATTCAGGGCGGTCGGTTTTATGTATTTACTTAGGAGAAGCCCTGACTCAGGACATTAAGATTCATGATATTTGGGCATTTGTGACGCATACATAGTGTTTAAAATTATTTATTGCATTCCCTGCACCATCTGTGACTGACAAACTTCCGCACAGGATACATAGAAATGGAGCCAGGACAATCACAATCAGATGCACTTTTGGCAGCGGTACAAGCTCAGGTTAGGCACAGAGGATAGTGCTGGAGTTTGCCATGAAGTCTTGATTCATACTAATCATTAATTTTAGTATTTCTCCCAGCCTAATATACAGAGACAACTTGTAAGGGTTGATTCCCGTGAGGAGTATAAACACTAGTATTTTCAAAGCATTGTTTGTTTAAGACTGACCTGCCCAGCAACAGCAACATTAACTCAGCCAATGATGTGAGTTTGGGGCGGGGCTCTCTCTTTGATCTTCAAAATTAATGACAAAAATTTTCTGAACAATGTGCATCATGGCAGTAAACAAGTGATTTTAATTCAAATGCACTGTTATTGAAAATATGATAGAAAAAAAAAAGAATGAAATCAAGGAAAATTATTATGATTGTTTCACATAGTTTCGTCATAGTAACTAAGTTACATTACCGGTTAAGTTCGGCTCGGCAAGATACAATTTATATATATATATATATATATATATATATATATAAATAAGTATATATATATATATATATATATATATATATATATATATATATATATATATATATATATATATATATATATATATATATATATATATATATATATATATATATAAAACACTTTTATTCAGCAAGAATAAATTAAGTTTGTTTGAACTTTCTATTCATCAGATGTTCATAAAAAAATCTTTGAAAAATTCAAAATATTAAGCAGCACTGTTCTCAACATTGATAATAACAAATATTTATTGAGCACCAAATCAGAATATTAGAAAGATGACATGACACTGAAAACTGGAGTAATGGCTGCTGAAAATGTTCATAAATTGCAATTTAAAATATATTATAGAAAAAAAATCTAAATGAATTTTAATATGAACTGATGAAATATCTATTTTTTTTATCACAAAACAAAAAACTTGAAGACGTATACTTATATATATATATATATATATATATATATATATATATAGTTTTTAGTGACATTTGTGACACAGAAATCACCTATGAATAAAATGAATTCTGTAGTTGTTTTCAGTTTTCGAAACAATGTCCAGCGGTGTGCCACGTTGGAAGTGTCTCAAGAGAAAGTAGAGGTCTGTTGTTTCTTCAAACTGCCAGCTTGCCTGGTAAACAGATATATAAAACACCCTCTTCCCAGATGTGAGGGCTAGCTGTGAGACGCAGAGGGAGACTATGTGGATGATAATGAATGGGGTCTATAAACCACAAACCACTTCCTCCTGTACTTCGTAGCTCACCTGTTTCTGCTTAACGGGGAATAAACCTGCTGCTCTTTTTCAGCACTGGCTCGCACGCGGACCCCTCCGCAGTCTGTCCACAAAGGATGTTTCTAACTAACAGGAAGTCATTGCCCGCACACACATCTTTGATCCTGCACCATTGTGCACAAGGATGCGTGTCTCGGACTGAGAGATTCAATACATGGCCATTCTCTATCATTTGTAACACTAACATGCTAAGACAAAGAGTTTATACAGTAACACAATGATTTTCTTGTGTGTCTCAATACTGCTGTAATGTCTTCATCATCATCACTATATACTGTCAGTTTCCAAATTAGCATGCAGGCTTTGTCATTACTAAACAAAGTTTCTGACATCGTTCTATTAGCCTCATCAGTAGCAGCTTTCCGTCAGGTGGCTGTGTTAATTATCGATTGTGATCAAGCAGTCAAACGATTGTGGGTGAGGGTCTGGCAGAGCAGTATCGATGGGAAGAGGGCTAACATTCGAACTCTCCCTTTTTCCCAGACACACACTAGACATGTTCAATATATCCCACTTTACTCTCCATTTCCCCAACCTTTAAAATGCTTTCCCTGCCAGCTGTAATTATGAGCTCAAGCCATGAGGTTACAGGCTGCACTGTATGTCTCACTTACAATTCCATCAATTACAGTTTCTGATAAAACACTGGATTAACTTCATACTTTTCTTTTCTTCTATTACTGATATGTTAAATTACTGATTTAAGTTTGTTCTATTTAATTTCTGCTTTATGAAGAATATTGTACTTTTTATTGCTGCATTAGAACATTTTTAATACATTTTAGTTTGGAATACCAATGAATTCTGTGATTTAAATCTATACATTTAAAGTGATTTATACTATGTTCTCTTCAAATTGGTACCACTTGCGTTACTGTCCAAGCTGTAATAACCTTTAATGTATTATTTAATGGGAACATTTTTTTTTTTTATGATATGTGCTAATACCCAGAGGAATTATAATGTAGATTTAGGTTATTCAGCTTTTAATGCAACTACATGCAAACATATACAGCGTAAACATATAATGTGTTCAAATGTGTGTGGTCAGTACATACAAAATAAATAAATAAATAAAATAAACATTACTTGTGCATTAAATTGATCTAAATGAAATTAAAGACATTTCTATTGTTACAAAACATTCTATTTCAGACAAATGCTGTTCCTTTGAACATTCGATAAATCAAAGAATGAGCACCAAATGAGCATATTAGAATGATTCCTGAAGGATCATGTGCCAATGAAGACTGAAGTTACACATTTTAAAATACATTTACATTTAAAATAATTTTTTTATACTTTAAATGAGAAAGCGTCCATTTTAAATGGTTTAATTTTTCACAGTTTAACTGTATTGTTTTTTATTTTTATTTTTACTTTTTTTGATCAAATAAATGCATCAAATAAAGGAGTGAGCATAAGAGACTAATTTCAAAAACATAAAAAAAACTTCCTACTGACCTTTTCCTTTCTTATTGCTTTACTATACTCTATACAAGGCTTAAAGTGCATGTTGCGATGTACATACAGCTGTTTAGGCCATCGACTGCATGACAGAGGAAGAATTTCAGACTGTATATCAATGAACAGATTGATGTGTTTGCATCGACCAATGCTTTGAAATCAATTCTTTGTATGGTAAGTCAGAAGGTGTGATGATGTGTTTTAAAAGAGCAAGCCGGAAGGCTTAATCAGTGTACTCCTTTCACCCGCCGAGACCGCGGAGGCTTCTTTGCTCATTATAAAGTATGTGTGTGTGTCCATGTCTGTAAACACCAGTTTGTGGATAGAGCTGTTACCCAGTGTACACGGTGTGTATGCATTATTATTATGATGCCGTTGTGGGTACCACGCCACTCCAGGGACCGAGACTTGAGAGGCCCCCTTAAAATACCGTGCAATAATTGGAATTGCTTTATCTTTAGTCTCATCAATTAATGTGCAATTTTCCATTTAATTACCAACGTGCTCACAAAATTTGCAATTAAAATGAGGCGAGATAACAGCGAAGATGCCTTTTGGCTGATAGCACTTGGAATGAGAACACAGGCGTTGTGTGTAATCAGTATACAAATCACACACACAACATTCCCAATTTGTATGATTTGGACAAGCTTCATAAAATATGCAACGCCAAGCCACAATCTAATTTGTGCTTGGAAAATTCCTCACGTTTCCACGAAGTCCAACATGAAATGGTCTGAGCGCAGAGGTGCTGATGGTGTTTATAATCAACATGATGACCCAAAACCATGTGTGTGTGTGATCTCCTTAAAATAGCTACTTGGTCTGTCTTGTCCTCTTTGACCATTTTCCACACAGTCCTGCCAACCTTAAGATGAGCGAAAAAGGGAAAAAAATGATCTTTCCTGTTTTCTTGTTCAAACTGTTGTCTTGTTTGCTGTCTGAGGAAGGTTAAATCCTGTCCATCGTCTGACAGACTTGGCTTCTGTACTGTATTCTGTGTCCACAGAATTATTGCTGCAAACTTTGATACAAACAATTGAAAAATGCGCGTGCACACCTATTTATAAACACAATTCTGTGTCTTTAAGATTTCAAGCTGTTAAGCTATAGACAGAGCTAACAAGCTGTTCTCAAGAGAGAAAATTACTACTACTAAAGCACAGAAAGAACTTTATAGGTCACGTTTTAAATGAATGATTTATGTCTTGTGTAATTACCGAATGGAGCAGAGGTCGGCAGATGTAATTGTACTGTTCTTTCCGAGTAATTATATATGATTGCTTATGTATTTTTAGTATTCTTCGTGATTGTTAGCTTCTACTTCTTGCATCTGTGGGCAGCTACTAAAAGCCTGAAGCTCAATGGTGGACTGACGACCGGGTTTTGAGGGATCAAACTGTCTGAAATGATCATTTTAATGATTTGCGTGTGATTTCATGAGGTTCTGTAACAAAAATTTAACAAAAGACTGGTTTAACAATGAATATAGTTTAATACGCTTACGGCTATTGTCTTCTGTTTGGATGGAACTAAATTTTCATTTTGAATGCATTTAGATGGGAAAATCAATATGGGACCGAACGTTATCCAACATTTAAATATGTTTATGGTAATAGACTCGGTAAGATAATAATAACGTGAAAAGAAATAGGAAAAGTTAGTGTTGCATTTATTTAAGCTTTAAACTTTTATTTGAAACAAAAGTGCAACTCAAGTATAAGATTTTATGACATGTGAGCAACACGTGAGCAATGAGTAGAACATTTGTGTTTATAACATAACTTAGAAATGGGGTTCAGGGGTCCATGTGCAGTAACATGGGGCCAATTATCTGTAGTCTGGATTTCCCACAGTACACCATCCCTGGAGTCCACCCTTCCCTTGCCCAGTGTCAATTACTCTTCTGACAACAGAGCTAATGAGCCCCTGATTGGCCTGCTGGGGTTGTCATGTTTACCTTCGAAAACACTAACTCATCATGTACCTGCACCTCAAGGTCCTTATTTGGTTTTTTGGACAGATGTACTGCTAACAATTTTTATTGGGTTGAAGGCAATGTGTTATGTTGTTTTGTTAGAAGTTGTTACTAATGTATTGGATTTAGTGACAATATTCATATATAATATAATATAATATTGTAATACTGTAAATAAAAAATATGTAATGTCTGTACGGAATTGCATTAAATTGAAAATCTTGGTATTTTATATTTGAAAAAAAAAAAATTGCATTAAGATTTAAAGTCTATAGAGCTTCAATTACAAATTTGTATGCAGTCTGACGAAATCCCTGGTCTCAAAATGACTTTATTTTATTTTTTATTTGATTTTACATATGACCATTGTATAGAAGTCTAAGTACAGCAGCACGTAATAGTATGTCATGGAACTGAGGAAATGCAATGATATATGAAATATTATGCAATTTGTTATACAAGTTGAAAAGCACAATTAGTTTGCCTTCTGTTAAGTATGCCAGTAGATATGAATTTGTTCGTAAAACAACACTGTACATAATCTTGTATTTTACTGTTGTGTTTCCTTCAGGATCTCCATGTGAAGCTATCCCATGATGCAACATGTGTCCCCAGCACCAGCATTGACCATGATGGCCACACAGAGTGTCCCTCCACCATCGTACCAGGAGAGCCAACAGGTTTTTTTTATTTTCTTTATCGATTTTATTTATATTTATATATATATATATATATATATATATATATATATATATATATATATATATATATATATATATATATATATATATATATATATATATATATATATATTATTGTTGTAATAAATATAATAAACTGAAGGTTTATTAAAGTTAACTGTGGTTTTGTCTCAAATTGTGAAAATGAGAAAGGCACATCTGTAGTTCTGTGCAATATCTTCATTGTGCTTGTCCCGAGTTAATCAGAGGGACACAGAGCAGCTTTTTGTCCCAGAGCCCCCTCTCTCTGTCCGGCTGCTGTACCCCTCCGCCCTGAGGATTAGCGGCTGGGGAGAAGAGAGCAGCGCGCTGGTGGAGACATGCAAATGAGAGCTAGTTAAGTGTGAAGAAGCTCATTTATTTCCTATTTGAGGCTGGGATTAAGACTTCTAGCTTCCTCCCTTACGTAAATCTTTTTTTTTTTTCTGGGGAGGGAGACAGGAGAAGGCTTGCATTCAAAGCTGCATCACAAGAGAGAAAAACAGGGCAGGAGAGATGGGGAAGAGTAGACAACAAATAAATACTACTCTCTCTCCCACTAATGCATCCTAAACAGGGTATTTGTTCATCTTGTCAATGTTTCAATTGCTAAAGGGCAAGACCTCTGCCCACCTCGACTGCCGGAGTTTTATTTGATGACTAGGTGGAACATTTTCCTGCAGAAGGTGACCTGCGTAAAGTATTAGGGGTCAAGTGTCTCAATTTAGATTCTGGAGTTTAATGAGACCATATGTTACATTGTCTTGCATTGTCAAGACAAACCGAGAGAATGCAGAGACATTGGAAGTGACTTCTTGAATATGAATGCTGTGGGGGGGGAAAATGTTTCCTGGCTAGCTTTTCCCTCAAGTTTTTCTAGAACTTTATCCGGACGTGTGCTGTTTTCCCTCCTTTGCGGACAAGATAACAAACCATGTCACTTTTCTGTTCATTTAGTGAAAAAAGTACTGTAACCCATAAGAAAAACACAAAAGTGAGGCGTTCATAAATTAAATTTGATAAGACAACAGTGGCTGGCTGTGAGCCACAAATAATGCACCTGAGCGAGATGATCTTGAACAGCATCTTTGGCTCACCAGCACAGAGGGATAAAAGCAGAATTGGTTGCACATTCTCCAAACACGCTATTTAGCTTATCTTTTTCAGGAATTATTTTTGCATTTAAAGTTTCCCTTTCATACCATTTTTAAGGTTCCTAATATTGTTTTGGGTGTCTCCTACAATAAGTTTACATGCATGCAAGCTTTTTGTGAATCTCACGCTGAATTCCCAGAGATGAGAGAATCAGTCAGTTTCTCAGTCGTCAGTAAAAGGAGAGTAACACATAAAAAGAATGGGGTTGTACTCTTGTGGTACAGTGTGAAAAAATGATTTTTAATCTCTGATTCTTTGCAGCCTCATTTTTCTGAATTGAAAATAAAACAAAATGTACTTTCAAAGCATAGGACACAGCATCTTCTCGACCTTTCAGCTTTGCAGCTTTACATTCACATACAACTATATTATGCACTTCATAAAAGGCAATATTCAAAATGGCATAATAGGGGCACTTTAAAATATAATTCCATAAATCTCGAGAATGAAACTTAATGAGTTAGATTTTTTAAAAAGAGAATTTGCACATCTGCAGTTATTTTTTTTTATTCTGTATTTCTTCAGATGACAGGCACTACGCAGCAAAACTCAAAGGCCCAGCATGTCCACCTCTCTGCAGCCTCAGCAGCCGGGGCCACACAGGTCAGCGTGACCCTTGACCCCCAAGCCCAGCTGGAGTCAGATAAACGAGCCGTTTACAGGTGAGTATTATGCAGCAATGCAGCCTCTTATTAAGGACATCATTTATAAGTAAATGTAGATTTGTATGTTCTCTAAAGAAAATGGGAGCTTCTGTGATGACAAATGCAAAACATGATGCAAGGTAGCTGTGTGGTTGCTAAGGTGTTCTGGTTGGTCACTAGGGCAGTGCCACAGTAGGTGTTTGCTTACTGAAGAAGTATAAACAAACAAACATTACCATTCAAGTTAAGGATCAGTAAGACTACAAAAATACAGTAAAACAGTACACACACACACATATATATATATATACACACACACACACACACACACACACACACACACACACACACACATATATATATATATATACTGTATATATATATATATATATATATATATATATATATATATATATATATATATATATATATATATATATATATATATATATATATGTTACAATTTATAATAGCTGTTTTCTGTGTTTTCTGTTTTAATATATTCTTTCTTTCAAAAATAAATGAAAAATTGTACTGACTCCAAACTTTTGTAACTGTAGTGTTTATGTATGCCAAAGTTTTGTGTTCCTTTATTTGAGTTATTTTTTTCCCCAGTGAATATTATATAGGTACCTGTACACCATTGTTCCATCAGATATAAATAATGCAGTTTCATAGTTATTTGAAGCCCTCATAACATATTGATCTAAATACAAGCATACAGTCTAGAGGCTTGATTTGGATAGCAACATGCCTGCATAAGTCATATTTTCCTCGTTTATTCATGAAATAAATAAAACATGGCACACTGACACTTTAAATACTTAAAGCCTCATTCCCAAACCTCCCCTCCCCGGTTGATTACAGCGCAGGCTGTTTGCGGGCTGCATGCATATCATAGCATTGGCAGTTCTTGTCTTGCCGTGAGGGCTCGTTCGACCGGCTGCAGTGCTGGCTGTGATTAAGCGTTGTCTCACGGCGGCGTTGCAGAGGCCCGTGGTTTCACGCTAACCCCTGAGGCAGGTCTGTGAAGACCTGGGCAGGCCTCGGGCTCAGTCTCCTAGCTCCTCAGAGAGAGAAAGCTGCCTTTGATGTGAGCAGCCAGCCGGAGGCGGCCTGCAGGCGGTGTGAAAAAAAGCCTAGACTCACCCTACATTCACACTACGTATACACACACACACACACACACACACACACACACACACACACATAGTGTTTGCTCCTACTTCCCCATCGTTCCTAGTCACATATACTCAAGCACAGACTCAGCTTCTCACTTATACATCTCACAACCTCTTCTCTCTCTCTGACAGACACACAGCTTTCTGGTTTTATCCTACATGACACAGTTTAAGTGCTCTAAATATTCAACTTGTTCTGATTCTCATCCAAACGCACACCGGCACAATGAAAGTGCACTGGTGAGGTAGAAACAAAAGAGATTTGTATAAGCCCTGACATCTTGTATTGTCAAGTGTCTAATGCAATTTAAGTGCAAATATCCAATTATACAATTTAGTATGCAATTTAAGTATACTGCATGTAACTTTGCTGAACATTATAATTTCTTCCCCACCCCATATTTTTCATATGAGTGTGTATTTTTTAACAGTATGATTGCTCTGAATTCATGTTGCGAAAAAAGCAACATGATATCTCGCCTCCGAAACTACTGTGGGTATTTAACAGAGCAGATTTTTTTTGTGTATCTGTTTGTTTATAGTGCATCCTCATGTACTGTTTTGATTCAGCTTGGCAGGTTGGTGTTTATTTCTGCACCTTTCATTTCGCTAATTGCTGGTACTGCGAGTTTGAGTTATGGAGTCTCAGCTCTGGTGTGTGTTGCTTAATTATTAACAGTGGAATAAATGTGCGATATAGTAATTATCTTAATGAGAAACTACACTCTCTTTTAAAGCATCCGAGAGCTTCTCTTCTTATTACAAGCGTGGCAGGGGGTCTCTTTCCTGTGGGGTACTTGTGACATATCCAAAATTAGGTCCAATAAAATCCAGCATCCAGGAGATGAAATTGTAATATGTATCCGAAGAAGTTCCTGAGGGTGTAAAATTCAGCACTATTCCACAATGATAAGAGTGACATGGAAAAGAAACTCAGGTGGGTAAAGTTTAAAGAAACTAGGCATATGCATATAAAACCAGGCTTTTAACATATTTTGCAGTCCTTCATTAGACTTTCACAAACAAATATAATCAATATATTCATGCTTTGTGTCCATTGTTATCCATATTACATCCTTCAAATTTAGACAACATTTCTTTGAAAAACAGTTTTGTGTGTACCTAATTTTATCCTGATGCTTTGCACCTCTTAGCCTCCATCTTTTGAGGTATTTGTGTTTATGTGTAGTGTTCAGACCCCCATAGGTTTGGTTATATTAGGGTACTGAAATGTCTGAATGGGGTTTATATGTGTCTTTTTCCCTTCTCGCCGTGACTCAGATTGGTGGATGCTGAGTGGATTTGCATTGATACTGGATTTCAGTCTCATGGTGCACAGTCATGCTGTCTTCATTGAGCTCCAGTGGATCAGAAGTGTCTTGGACTGATGGAAGAGAGAGATAGAGAAAGATGGAATACGAAACAGAAAAGAAGAAAAGGAAAAGCAAGGAGTTAGAGAACAGCTTTAGTAGACCCAGCAGAGGCAGCAGCGCATATCAGTCCCAACAGGAGTGCTTTTAATTTGACAGCCAGAGAGGAAATAGTGAGCCAGTCCTCCCCAGCCGGTGTAATGCACCATAAATTCTGTTTACATTCGCTGTTGGGAAGCTCTCGCAGTCATTTGGTGCCCAACATCTTAACGATTCTCTTTTTCTTAGTAATGGTGCTGAGATTTCTATACCATACAGAATGCATCTTATCTGAGCCATAGATTCATCCTGAGAGCGAGTCAGTCCTGATCATGATTTTCAGGCTAAAGGATGTATATTTGACATTGTTACTGGCAGATTATGGCAAATAGTACTCAAAGTATCTCAGGAAATCTCTAAGGGCACATTTATATCCGAGTAAGATTTTGTTCCTCAATTTAAAACTGTAGACGTCAAGTTTTATTCTGTTTCATCCTGGCTTGTGTCTCCAGGGTGCAGAGTGTTCTGAACTTCACAGACTGACTTTCTGAAGATTGAATGTGTGTGTTCATGTTAGCAGAAGCTACTCAAGTCTGTGAATGAATCTAATACGTTTTAGCTGTGTTTGCTAAGGCAGTTTTATTGCACACTGCACAAATCTCTATAACCTTTGAACATTATTTCATAGAGACTTAGCAACCACCTAGAACACCTTGGCAACCACATAGGAATGATCTAAATAAAAAAACACCCTGACCAGCCCAGCAACTATACAGTAGCAATACCACCAGGTTGATATCAGCACTATAAAACAAACAAACAGACTAAACACCCTAGCAACCACATAACAACATTTTACAAATTCATGCAATATCAGTGTCCTAGAAACCAAACAAAATACCTTAGCCCAACCACTGAAATACTGAGAACCATAACAACATATAACAACACACTGGCAAACACATACCAACACCCTAGCAACAACTCAGAACACCATAGTAAACACTTAGAAACTTTGATACAGTAGCAACACTCTGAAAACACCCAAAACAACCTAGCAGCCACATAGCAACACTTTACAAATCACCCATACTATCCTAGCAATCACATAAGCCCACGTTGGACCCGGAAAACTGGCGGATTGCATTCTGTGTGAATGCAAACAGATCCCGGGTTTGGGAACTAGTAACATTGCCGGGTTCAGTCCAGGAGCAAGCGCTCTGTGAACAAAAGCCAGAACCAATGCCATAAAGGGTGTGTCGTAGTGACACACGTTATCGTGCGATTCTTTTACAGGGTGTTTTGAAGGCAGATCAACGTTTACAATGAAAAAATGTGTGCAAAGTGTAATGAAGCAAAGATCAGGTAGTTCCTCACTATCCGTGCTGAAGCTGAGATCATTCACCAGTTTAAATGAACGTTAACGTGATACATTACGTGTCTCATCCTGATGTCACGTGTCATTACGGGACCTTTACAGGTTGTGTGTGAATGCATGCACAGATTCCGGGAAATCACTGACAGTGTGAATGAACCAAAATCAAACTATCCGGGAACAATTGCCGGGACACATTACCCGTGTATTAATTGGAATCTCACTGTGAAAGGGGCTATACAGTAGCAGAGCCCTAGCAACCATGCAAAACAACCTAACAGTTGCATAGCAATGCTCTACTCAGGACCCTTTAGTTACATTATAGCAACATCCTGGCAACCACATACCAATTTCTTAGATACTACCCAGAATGCCCTAGCAACCACATAGCAACACCCTACAAACCACCAAGATCAGTCTAGCTACCACATGCAGTAATAATGGCTTAGCAACAAAACAAAATACCCTAATAACTATATAGCAACAGTAGAAAAACTAGTCAGAACCCTCTAGCAACCATAAAGCAACAACATCCTGGCTACTGGAGAGGAGTGATTATTAAATGCTCGGAGCGCGGAGGGGAAATTGTTTCCGCTCCACTCCGCTCACATACTCTGATAGAAACACTTAAAAAAAATTCACAACCACTTACCAACCATATAGCAACACCCTGACAACTACATACCAATGCCCAAGAATATACGCGGTACACCCTAGCAACTAAATAGCAACACAAACCAATTTGAACACCTTAGCAGTTAATTTTTTATTATTATTTTTGATTGCTTTAATGTGGTATCTCTGTATTTAATCTTTAAATTCATACCTGTGGTCCAATGATAAGAGCCGGCAGTGTATGACAACAGGCCACAGCTAGCCTTTACCACACAGGTGTAGGAGAGAGCAGTAAAACAGCGTTGAAAAAGAGCACCGCCACTCATTGAAATGCAGCAGTAGGGGTCCCATATAAACCCTGATGGCGAGTTGTGATGTGTGTGTGTGTGTGTGTGTGTGCTTGCTCGCCCCCGTTAAGGTTGAGCTCCAGACATGTAGCCTGGAGGAGGGAGTGTGTGTTCATGTGTGTGTATATGTGAGCACTCTCAGTGTGAGGGCACCCCAGACCGGGTTTAATAAAGGCAGCAGCCACTGGTTCACCCTGATTAGGATGGCAAACATACCGGGTGAGCACACAGAGAGCACACCCCCATCTCCCCAGCAGCCCGTGGGTTGCCCACCACGCTACCAAAACAAAAGTAGCTAGAGCAAGCATGAAAATACGTCCAGCTTTATTTTTGGACTCGGTATTGCTTTGATGTGCTTTTCATTTTCTCTGAAAAGATTTATTTATTTGCTTGATACCACTACACTGAAATATTCATGACAAATTCAGCCTGAAACCACAAAACAGGTACACCCAATTATGTTAAGTTTTTCATTAGCTGACATTATTGAAACCTGGACGAAGGGAAATAAAAAACGCCATGTTTGACTTTATTTGTCAGTTCGCTGGATCAGTTCTGCTGACTCTTATCTCAGTAAATGACACTTTTATGGGTTAATAGTTCTCTAGCTCCCTCCGTCCTGAGACCTCTGCACTGCAGATAACGTCCCGCTGTTCTGGCATCTTACCAGCTCTAGGAACCTCATGTGGTTTCAGGAGCATCTCTCAGTGTTAGATGAGATGAATGTATCAATGTAAAGTACAGGATTACCATTGTAAACTGATTATTTAAATGTAGTGCTTCCAGGATGCTTTTAAAACCTTTTTTATTCATAATTTTACACATTCAAAATTTTGTCTTTTTTTTTTTTACCTTAAGTTTAATACATAATTGGTTATTTTAAGTCTCGTGTTTGTAAGTCTTAATTAATAACTCATTTAATTGAAAGAACCCGCGAATTGGACCACTAGTGTTTTTGTTTTTAAAACCTTATCATTCATAATTTAAATTTCCATTTTTTCTACAAGCTGAAGTACACAGTTCTTTGTTTGTTTTGATGTTGAAATGCAGTTCAGTAAGTGAGCCGGATGGGAATTTGGTTACCATACAGTAGATTGAGTTTGACAACTGGAGTTTGTGAGTTTGTGAGACCAATTCACATCAAGAACCTACTCATACAGATAATTCGTTTGCGAATTGAACTACAAAAGTTTGTTTTTCGTTTAGCCCGCAAAAAGAAAATGTAGGAAAAAAATGATGTCATGATTAAATTACATTTCCATTAACTTCCATTGTATTTCAGTCCATACAATGGAAGTCAATCAGAACCAAACTGTATTCATTGCGAGAACCTGCTCTTAGGAATTATTTGTTTGCGATTTGAATTACACTAGTACACTAGTTTGTACACATGTCATGACATCAGTACTTCATAACAACTGTAACAAATGTAAAAGTCCTTTTAATGGCCCCTCTGCTTACAATTATATGAGCCCACACTTTCCCTTTAGAGGGATGGCAGTCTGGATAGTCTTTCCCGAAAGAGTTGAGAGATGATAACTAAAGGTTAAAGACAAATAGCATTAAGTGTTTTGTTTAAACCAGCCCGTTTTGTAAGATTAACCGATTAGCTCAGCACTTTACGTCACACGGCCTCATCCAGAAAGTGTAGATAAAGAGATGTAAAAGTCTGGAGTTGCTCAGAGAGATCAGATTAGATTTAAGAGTTTTTCCAACCTCATTTAGCCTTTGAAACAACTGCGGCAATTAGTTTAGAGGGTAACTGCTTGCAAGTGTTCTGGCCATCTTTAGTAGCAGAGATTTTACTGCGATTGGCATGTTGTCTGAGATAAGGCAATCAGAAATGTTATGTTCAGAATAAGAGCTGGTTCATGTCCATCATCGCATATTTTATGAAATATAACCTCCTCATGAAGATAATGTAGCATCACTAGACTCGCTCCAGGTAATGTGTGTGTTCGGATGAACCTGTACCTTGTGGCTTAACTTTCCAATTCGATTTTTATACTCTAATTTCTGGGTAGTTTGTTCCGCAGCCTACTTGCTAAATCCTCGGAGAGCTAAATTGATAGCATCCTTTGACTTTGGGCCTTTAGGGCTGTGTCCGGGTTATGATCCAGGCCTGCAAAGAGAGAGAAGGGGAGAGATAACCCAGCCATGCCCTCCAGGAATTAGTGTGACTGGGGAGGGGAGAGAGGAAGAGGGGCTGGCACTGCAGAGGGGAGCGGGACGAGCCCGGAGGGAGCTCTGATCGCCTCGCTGCTCAGCACTGCGATCCTGTTTAGTATTCCTGTCACGTCAGCTGGAGAGAGCGGCATTAAATTGGGATCAGGCAGATTAGAGTCTAATATAGCCAGCTATTAAAGGCTGCAAATGAGAGTGGTGAGTTACAGCAAGAGCCTGGGCCCCTCACCCAGTCTCAGAGCCTCTCTCAGTCTCTCAAACATGATCCGCAAGGAAAAAAACAATGCATATACACAGGGACACAGGATCGGATAGGTTACTATTCTGACAGTGTTTCTTGCATGCAACAACAAACAAAGCACAAGCTAATATGTCCAATTTGTGGAACGAATGACTCTTATGAACAGGATCTTTTTTCAATTAAGAAGACTTCAGAAAGGTATTAAGTTTTTTTTTTTTTTAGATTCCCTCATTCAGTGAGTTATTCAGTGTTTGCAGCTGATTCTCTCATTCGTTGAACATATTCAAAATGAATCAGGATTTATTATTCGTGATTAAAGAAACATACGCTACCATTCAAAAGTTGGGGGTCAAGATTTGTCTATACTTTTTTTCCCACACTTTTCACCAAGGACACATTAAATTGATCAAAAGTGACAGTAACAACTCTTACATTCTTACAAAATATTTCAAATTATTGTTTCAATGCTATACTTAAAGCACCACAACTGTTTACATTGATAATAAACACCGTATTAGCATGTTAGAATCATTTCTAAAGGATCATGTGACACTGTGTACTGGAGTAATGGCTTTTAAAAACATATTCAAATGAAACAATATTACTGTTTGTACTGTATTTTTCACTTAAATAAATGCAGCCTTGGTAAGCATAAAGATACTTTTTTTAACAACCTGAAAATCTTATTACTAAAAACTTATACACATATATACAAATAATATGACTTATGTTTTTCAAGGAGGAAAGATTGTTCCAAAACACAGTGAGATTTATATGGCATAAATGCAATCAGGATCACTACAATGACAGCATCAAATGGGAACAAAACCACTTCTAAACAACCATCTTTATTGTGCAATTCCGCAACAGAATGATTGTCTGAGTGTAATCTGTCAGCATGATTATTCCCCCAATATTTTAATTTATGATCTTACTGCTCCTTAGTTTTGGTAGTGTCTGGATATAATGCATTATGATAGGACAGGACGAAGTCCTTAATTAAAAAGCATGACCCTTAATTATTTGTGGTGATGTTGTTTACTTATTAATTTAATCAGAGGTCTGCATGTCCGTCTAGGCTTAGCTTTCAAGAGTCTGAGCTGAGTGAATTTTAGCTTTCATTAGGTCTGCTCTTCAGCAGAAGCCTCTCTCTAGACAGACTTAAACCAGTGCAAACATATTCATTCTCTGACGATACAGGAAATGTTAATGCTGTTAACATGACAAATGTCAACTTGCTAAAAGAAACCTTTAGACGGAGCTTATGCCTGAAATCAGATGAAGATGACATATTATATATTCAGCTGCTGGGTATTGTCATCTGTCCTTCCCTGAAGCGAAGATACTTATTATTTTCTGGTTAACTTATTATATACTGGTATACTGCTTATTGCATACTGTAGAATACCCTACAGAACATGTGAAACATTACAATTTAAAATAAGTGTGTTCTATTTTAATATACTTTAAAAGCTGAATTTTCAGGAGCCATTACTCCAGTCTTCAGTGTCACATAAAATCTTTCCAAAATGCTGATTTGGTTCTCAAAAAATATTTATTATTATGGTCACACTTTATTTTAAGGTCCAATTCTCATTATCAATTAACCTTTAACTATTACTTTTGCCTCAGTTAATTCCTAATGTGCTGCTTATTCATAGTTTATAATGTAGTTGTTAAGTTTAGGGTATAGAGTAGGATTATGGATGTCATGTATTATATGTACTTTATAAGCACTAATAAACAATATGTTAATAATAGGCATGCTAATAAGCAACAAGTTATTAGTGAGAATTGGACCCTATACTAAAGTGATACCATCATTATTAGCAGTGTTGAAAACTGTTGTGCTGCTTAATATGTTTGTTGAAACTATTGTACTTTTTTTCAGGTTTCTTTCATGAATATAAAGTTAAACAGCAGAAATCTGAATCTGGTCAGGAATAGAATTGTTTGTATCAATGTAAAAGCAGTGTATGTTTCAAAAAGTAGTATTATACAGTGTTGAATTGTGTCTATTGAGTATAGAAATCTGTTTATCTCTATGGAAGTAAATAATTATTTTTAATTTTTAATCCAATTTTGTATATAAAAAAATTGCAGTTTGATCAATTAATGAGTCAACAGGGAATGTAAGAAAAAACAACAACTTGAGTTTGCTTCTGGCTTGATTCCGTTATTTTAAAATGAAAGGATAGGTCAAGCGCATGGCATTATGGGATTCTGTAATTCACACAGCGTGCTGTAGTCGTACAGCTCTCATTTTGGCAAGTAATTTGGGACTTTTTACATTCTGCATAGTATAAAAATAATAATAGCTTGCCATCTCTTTCTGTGTCCTGCAGGCATCCTCTTTTTCCTCTTCTGGCGTTGCTGTTCGAGAAGTGTGAACAAGCCACGCAGGGATCAGAATGCATCACCTCCGCCAGCTTTGACGTTGACATCGAGAACTTCGTCCACCAGCAAGAGCAGGACCACAAGCCTTTCTTCAGCGAGGACCCTGAACTAGACAACCTGGTAAGCGCTCATCAGGCTCTTGTTGCTTCTTGCTATTTGTATCACTTGCCGTTCTTCTTCTAATTTCAGCTCTTTGACCTGCCCTTAAAACCCCTGTTTACTTCTTTTATATCTAAATTTCACATCTGCACTGCCCTCTGCTGGCATATTTGTGCTTTATACATCTTATGAAGTACTTGAATTATTTAAAAATCATTAAAACACACTAAAAATATGACATTAAATAACATTTTATTGAAAACAAATAGTCAGAAGTATTAGTCACAATGACACTCGCCCACCTCTTTTCTATAGCTCTTTTCCCCCCTCTTATGTTCTCATTTCTTTTAACTCTCCCCCTCATATTCATCATCTCTCCTCTTCTGTGCCCTGCAAGACAGTTAACAGTAATTAGAAATTAAGGGAAGGAGGAGAAAAAAGGTCACTGTTCATCATTACCGGGGCGCTCGGCTGACTAGCGCTGCTCAGTCAATTAACTCTGCATCTGTGTGCTTTACGACACACTGGTCACACACAGGTCTTCTGTTCTCTAACTCTTCACCGGGACAGTTATAACGCCCGCGCTGCGCTTCGTTCTCGCCTCAGAAAGATGGCACTGAGCCCTGATTAAACGAGCTGCAGTAATTGGCAGATTTATCTCCTCCTTGGCAAAGCATTTTTAGCCCATTTGGTCGTCCTTGAGTTCTGACTTTGGCCGGTGACTGTTTGAATTGGTAGTTGGAATGGGAAGTTCAGTCTCGTCCAACTGTATTAACAGAACCCGATAATGTTTGTAGCATTAAACAATGCAACTAGGCAAACAGTGGCAGAGAGGGCTGGCTAGGTAACCTCGAAAAATTTGGGGGAAAAAAGAAAATGAAAAAACACCTCTCCTTTTCTTTTTAGTAAAGTGATTGTACTTTATTTAAAGGAATAATTCACTTAAAATATATTTTATTTAAAAATCACACTAATGCAGTTTCAGATCCATAAAATATAATCTTTTTCCGATTGCTATTTATCTAACAGTGAATAATAAAAAAGATGCACAATACAGTATATAGGTCTTCAAAATTCATATTATAGCTTAGTTTGAGGAATAACAAATAAATAAATAATGTAAAATAATATATTTAAAAATATATATTACCTGAAACAATGACATTGAAATGTTTGTGTTATTATCCATTGATTTATGTATTTATTTTAAATGCCGGAAGGGTATTGTACTAACTGTATTTTCTCACTTTGCTTTGATGTATCTTGTATCTTTAATTACATTTTTATTGCTGGCATCTTGCTAAATTATTGTTTAGTCTTGTTATTGTTAATTATCATTAAAACTACAAAATATATATATATATATATATCTGGAAATTAAAATAAAGCTGAAATAAAATGAAATATAAATAGAAGAAATAAAACTTAAAAACTTAAAACTGAAATAATAAAAGCTAAACTGAAGCTATATATATATATATATATATATATATATATATATATATATATATATATATAAAATTATTAAAAAGACAAAAGCACATAAAAATTCTTAAATCTAAAATGAAAACTGTAAATATTCAAAATAGGCATAAATACTATCATACATAAATAATACTAAAATAACTGGTTTAGAATTAACGGATTAACGGATTTAATTTGTGTTGATGCAGATGGTGAAGGCAATCCAGGTGTTGCGGATCCACCTGCTGGAGCTGGAGAAGGTGAACGAGCTCTGTAAAGACTTCTGCAACCGTTACATCACCTGCCTCAAGACCAAGATGCACAGTGACAATCTGCTCCGGAACGACCTGGCCGGCCCGTATTCACCATCACAGACCAACCTCGGCCTGCAGCAGGTGACTCACAAATACATCAAGTCTAATGGCTAAAGGTTGTTCCTAACACACAAACACGGTGCCATATGAATGCACACACAATCACACCAGTAACATTTACACTTGCATGAACACAAGCTCTTCTCCTGGGGATGCAAAAGGTCACATCTGGCTTGCCCTCGCTGTTCCTTCTGAACTTTACTGACCTCTGCGTGAGAGGACTTAAAAGTACACACTTTTGGATGTTTTATCTAGAGCAGTCAGTCGATTGTAATTCAATTAAAATGCCCAGCAAATTAGTCAGAATTAGTCACATATACCCTATTTTTCGGACAATAAGTCGCACCTGAGTATAAGTCGCATCAGTCCAAAAATATGTCATGATGAGGAAAAAAAACATATATAAGTCGCACTGGACTATAAGTCGCATTTATTTAGAACCAAGAACCAAGAGAAAACATTACCGTCTACAGCCACGAGGGGGCGCTCTATGCTGCTCAGTGTAGGCTACAGGGGAACTGAGCAGCATAGAGCGCCCTCTCGCGGCTTTAGACGGTAATGTTTTTTCTCTTGGTTCATTTCTCTCGGTTCATGTCAAATTAATTTTGATAAATAAGTCGCACCTGACTATAAGTCGCAGAACCAGCCAAACTATGAAAAAACGTGCGACTTATAGTCCGGAAAATACGGTACATTATCGTTCAAAAGATTATGTAAAATGTGGACAACAACCATTGCTTCGTCTTCCTCTTGTAGGATCTGCTTCAGAGCACATCCCCATCGCTCACCTCTGTCTCCAGCACGGTAACCCCCTCTGGGATTGTGGTCCCTGCCGGTTCACTGCAACAGAACAATGTTGCCATGACCACTATCAACTCTCAGGTGGTGTCAGGTGAGGAGGATAATCATCAGTCCCTTTTGCTTGCTTTAAATTCAGAGATCTCAGCTCTCAGAACAGCTTTCCTTTCCAAATTCGTGACATCTGGTGGAAGCCAATACGGACATCCATGTAAAGCACATTATCTACATTTATCTTTATTTACTAATTTTCTCTCTTTACAGCTGTCTCCCACAGAACAGTGCATTCATACTGTGAATAAAAACATATAGTTACTTGGTTTGTTTTGTGACATGCAGGGAAAGTCTGTGTTAACCACGCTCCTGTGTCTGTGACTGATTCCCACAGGTGGGACGCTGTATCAACCGGTGACAATGGTTACCTCACAGGGGCAGGTGTTGACCCAGGGGTTACCACAGGGAACCATCCAAATCCAAAACAATCAGGTGAGAGCAGCTGCTCGACAGACAACACGTGCTCTCAGTGCTGTATCCTCACAACTATTGAAGCTGTAGAATTCTGTTGAGTTGGGGAAGTAATGGCCTAGTGGTTAGAAAGTTTGATTCCTAAACCTAAGGTTGTGGGTTCAAATCTTGGCCTGCAATTCCAAGACTGAGGTGCCCTTGAGCAAGGCACTGAACCCCCACAGCATAAATGTCTGCCCGTTCACAGTGTGTGTGCACTTTGGATGGGTTAAATGCAGAGCATGAATTCTGAGTATGGGTCAGCATACTTGGCTGTATGTCACTTTCACTTCACTTATTTCTAGACTACTGCACCACGTCTACAACACTGAATTGCTGCTGTTGCAAAGAAGCGAAATAAGTTTTCTGACATGCTATTCCATCCACTTTCCTGTCTATATTAAATATATAAAAGTATTGATTTCTAAAATATGCGTAGGACATAAATATTATTTGTTATGCATTTCCTCGGCTTTAGACACTCAGTTTTATATGTTTTGATGCCTAGAATAAATGATAACTCTTTTTGAGGCCTATTCATTTAGAGCTGCATCAGCCTTTATTCATGAAGCACAAGCAGAGCAAATTTCTGTGTAATTCATTAATAAATCCATTCTTACATTAATTGCCCCATTAAGTGAATGCAACAATTTATGTCAGAATGCTTTTACTTAAGATTATGATTTTTTTCTCTATTCTAAATTTGAATTTCTCTTACAATAATTTACATAAATATTATACTTATTGTTAAATAATTTATATATATATATATATATATATATATATATATATATATATATATATATATATATATATATATATATATATATATATACGCACACACATTTTCTATATATTTATGTACATGAATATTAGGAATCGCTTTTGTTTCTCTTTAATTACAATTTGTTTTAGAAACCGTTTGTTTAAAATTATATAGTTAAATGATATAGTTTATTTACAATTATATATTTGTTCCTCTTTTTTTTTTTTGATGAATTCAAAGTTAAAGCTGATTGGTATATTTGTTAGCAAACTCCCTGAGCTGAAATTCCACATAAACCCTTGCCGTGTGGTTTTTAAATCATGATGTGTCTGTTCACTTCAAGTGTAGACATATTATAAGTTATTTAGGAATTCTACAACTCGTACTTTTTATTTTAATGCCATCAACTATGAGTGTGTTGGGGTTTGATAGACAGCTGGAGCCTGTGTGGATTACCCGACTCTTGGCCGAGGGGCTTCACTACACACAGGCTGGGAATAGAGTTCCGCCCGTAGCTACATCTCTGACAAGCTTTCAGTAATAATACCCCTGCATGAAGCCTCCAATTAATTCACCCTGCTTCCTGAATCGCACACTTACACACTCTCCCCGTTATTTTGTGTGTGTGTAGTTTGCGTAGAGGAATGAGGAAGAACCACATGACACCCAGCTGCAAATGTAACGAGGAGGTTGTTTTTAGAGCTTGATTATTATTTATTTATTTAAAAAACTGGTAAAATCAGTGGGGAGCTGCTGCTTTTTATGGCTTTCAGTGGCAATGGTAGCATGAGATTAATTATACTTATTTTCAAAGTGGAAATGTTAATTTTTCCTTTTTTTTCCCTTTATTAATTTATTTATTCGCACACGGAGGCCTCGCAGATTATGCATCTTAAACTTCTCTGAAATGTTAATATGCCAGCCTCAGAATGGCGTAAACCAAAAGAAAATCGTTCATATGGCATGCATCCGTTAAAACTCTTTTGCGTTTGCACTCGACTCACATTAATCGTACTTCAGAGCATAATAATAAGTTTTATGAAAAGAGAAAAATTGACTGCATTTTCCGTAGCTCTTTTACTTGATGAAAGGCTTCAGTAAATGTACCCTCCTTGGCTTTAATTTTAAGTATCATTACTCCCATTGCGTTGCTATGGTGACTGAAGGCATTCTTGCCCCTGCCAAAGAAATGGTGACTGTTTTGTTTCCGTGGCAACTACCCCTCCTCCTTCCCCCGCCCCGCTCACTTTCTCATCTCTCTTCCTTCCAAGGTGAACCTGGACTTGTCCTCTCTCTTGGATGCCGATGACAAGAAATCAAAAAACAAAAGAGGCGTCCTTCCCAAACATGCCACGAACATAATGCGTTCCTGGCTCTTCCAGCATCTCATGGTGAGAAAAAGGTTGTGTTTTACATGTGTACCCACCCTACAAACCAAAGGAAGGCTTTGGAGGGATCATTTAAATCATATCTGGTTCTTAATTTCATTTGAACTTGCATAGATATATATATAAACCTGGACATTTACTCAAAACGACTTAAAATAAAGGTTTACCATTTAAATAATACCTTATAATTAATTTTTTTTTTTGTTTTGTTTTCTAGCATCCGTATCCTACAGAAGACGAGAAGAGACAGATTGCAGCACAAACAAATCTTACTTTATTGCAGGTGAACAACTGGTAAGGACAGATTGTTGCACTAGTGTTTATTCACAGCTAAATGGCACCATCTAATGGCCACACACATAATCACAAAACTTCTTTAATATTTGCAAGCGTTATCTATATAAAAAAAAATCCAGGTAGATGTCTTATCTGCATGGTTTTTCCTCTATCTCCTGTCTTTTAAAGGTTTATCAATGCCCGCAGGCGTATACTGCAGCCCATGCTGGATGCCAGTAATCCTGACCCCGCTCCCAAAGCCAAGAAGATGAAATCTCAGCACAGACCCACACAGCGCTTCTGGCCCGACTCCATTGTGGCTGGAGTCCTGCAGACACACGGTTCCCACTCCACAAACAATTCAGACAGTCAGTAATATGAACGGATTCTCTAGTCAAGTCAACTAACCTTTTTTTACATAGCGCTTTATACAATATAGATCGTTTCAAAGCAGCTTTACTGTAATAAACAGGGAAATAACAGATTCAGTGATGCAGAGCTCATAAAATATGAGCCAAATTCAGAATTCGCGCACACGCGTGTGTGTGTGTGTATGTCAGACAAATTTTTTCATCATACACATTTTTTGTCAGATGCAATTTAGTATATATGTATTTGTGTTTCTGTGTGTATGTTTGTCAGATTCTCTGGGCATGGACGGCCTGCAGTCTCTGTCCTCAGACTCCGCCACACTGGTGATGCAGCAAGCCATGCTGGGAGGAACTGAGGATTCCATGGACGGCACAGAGGAGGAGGACGACGAAGAGGAGGAAGAGGAGGGAGTCGACGAGGAGGAAGATGAAGAAGAGGACGAAGAAAGCCAGGCAGGCAGACAGATGTCTCGGAGAGATCTGGGCCTCAACCACAACGAAGGACTTGAATAAAAGATCAGATCGACGAAAATGACAAAACTCCTACTGCTCCTCATGACAACACATCTCAACACCACCTGAAGGTTTCCAGTGGACACCAAGTGCCATGGAGCATCCAATGAGAATGAAGAAGCCGGGCCTGTTAGGGACTTGAGGAATGAATAAAAACCATTTTAAAGTGAGAATCTGGATGAGGATAGAACATTGTGAAAAGAACGTACTGTATATTGGCCCGTTAGCCAAGCACTCATGCTACTCTCATGCATATAATCCATTTAAGCCTTACTTTGTTTAATATGTCTCTTTGGTTCTCAGGTGTCTTAGCATGACGTAATGTCTACCCTCTTACAGTCATATTGATAACCATGCAATGAGTGGATGTTTTAGGCATGCTTCTTTCTTTCTTTTTTTCTTTTTGTAGAATTAACAAACTGTTCAGTCTTTGAAGATTAAAAAAAGAAACAACTGAAATGCCTGACAGCACAATGTTTGTACATTGAATAGTGGTGCATTTTACCCAGACACTTCATATTTATTTTCGACACTGTCAGAAGGCAGTGGCACAATCAACAAAGAATGCTGTCTGCTGAATGCCTGCTATTCACCGGTTGAGTCAAAAACATCAGCCTTGTTCGAAACAAACGCATGTCGAGAGCCTCAACGCAGAGTGCCAAGCATTTCTCACACGTACGGAACAAAAAACTCTCATAACCTTCCGAAACCACAGGACCTACAAATGACGTTTACTGAAGAACACTGCAGGAAAAAAATGACATATTCACAGGTGCGTATCACAGCCGGAAACGCCCCTTTTTATTTTATGTGAAGGACGAAAAAGCAAAACTGTGAAGAGCTTTTCGGCTTACTGTGTCTACAGATTTAATCACCTGTTTCTGATGTGATGTTTAGAAAAGACGGGATGTTTCTGAATGTTATTGCAGTTGGTCTTTGTGAAGTACATGTTTCTCATTCTCCTTTTCTTGGTTGTTGTTTTTTTTTATGGTTTTTCCAGAGCAAGTGATGAGAGGGGAGCTTTTTAATTATTTGTTTGTATACATTGTTGTCATAATCTATTGTGTTCCAGTAGAACATTTTTGATAATTAAAAATATGACTCTAGTGGACCTGGGTGTCATTTTGCAAACTAATATACAGCTACTACAAATGAATTCCTGTGAATTCTTGCTAAATGATTATATTCAAACTAAAACAATAATAAAACAAAATGTCTTAATAGAAAATATGCTGAAATAAATTATATATATATATATATATATATTTAAAAAATCAGAACGTAGGTTGAAGCACAAAATTAAAACAGAAAATGAATAGAGATATCAAAACCAGAAAATTACAAGAAAAAAGTTGGAAAAATAAAAGCTAAGTAGTACTGTATATAAACATAGCAAAAATAATGTCTTGTTGTGGCAAAACAAACAAATATATCCAAAGTGTGGGAATATTGTGTTGCTATGCAGTATATATATATTTATATATATATATATATATATATATATATATATATATATATATATATATATATATATATATATACAGTGCAGACGAAATATTTGGACACACCTTCTCATTCAAAGAGTTTTCTTTATTTTCATGACTATGAAAATTGTAGATTCACACTGAAGGCATCAAAACTATGAATTAACATATATGGAATTATATACGTAACAAAAAAATGTGAAACAACTGAAAATATATCATATTCTAGGTTCATCAAAGTAGCCACCTTTTGCTTTGATTACTGCTTTGCACACTCTTGGCTTCTCTTGATGAGCTTCAAGAGGTCGTCACCTGAAATGGTCTTCCAACAGTCTTGAAGAAGTTCCCCGAGAGATGCTTAGCACTTGTTGGCCCTTTTGCCTTCCGTCTGCGGTCCAGCTCACCCCTAAACCGATTGGGTTCAGGTTCGGTGACTGTGGAGGCCAGGTCATCTGGCGCAGCACCCCATCACTCTCCTTCTTGGTCAAATAGCCCTTGATGCCTTCAGTGTGACTCTACAATTTTCATAGTCATGAAAATAAAGAAAACTCTGAATGAGAAGGTGTGTCCAAACTTTTGGTCTGTACTGTGTGTGTGTGTGTATATATATATATATATATGTATAGTCTGACTTGTAACCTCAGGTCTCAGGTCTAGCAGCAATTTTCTGTGGAGGAAGTGAATAACCAGTGCTCTCTTCCACCCCTAAATACCACAACTGATGTGAGACCCTTGAGCAAAGCACTGAACCCCCAAACTGTTCCCAGGGTGCTGCAGCAATATGACTGCCCACAACTCCGGGTGTGTGTTAAAGGTGTGTGTGTTCACTGCTGTGTGTGTGTGTGTGTATGTGTGTGCATTTGGATGGGTTAAATGCAGAGCACAACTTCCAAGTATGGGTGACTATACCTGGCAACCCGTCACTTCACTATGTTACTCTGGCCATAATTTTGTAATCGAAATAACTATAACATCAAGGATAATGTTAGATTTTATAAAAAGCTCTGTGAAAAAAAATGAAACTTGATTTTCTGCAAGGATTATTATTATTATTTTTTTTATACTTATTCAAGGCCACTAGCAACTACAGTTGCCAATGTCTCTTTTTCTTTCTTTTTGTGTGAATATTTTAGGTGAATAGATGTTATAAAACACCTTATTATGAGCAATCAACTTGCTGGATATGTCAAGTGTAGGTATTTAATTAATGTGGCGATTTCTGGATGTTTACTCTGATTGCAAACTCTTTAATCTGAATTTTTGCATAGGTTTCTACAAACAAGCTACACTTTATGTTCAAATGAACATATTTTATGCAGTAATAAGCATAACACTGTAGGAGCTCTAAACTTTGTGAAGGTCTGTATGCATCTGAAATAACAGTGTTTGGGGTAGTCTTGTACATGCTGTCTGGAGTCATGCTGTTCTGGGCTGGAGAGTATAAATAACTTGAAAATGACAGAGGCAAGAAAAGCCACATAGCTGGATACATCTGGAGTGGACTGATGCCACAGGGCTGATGAGCACGTTTAGGGAGTTCAGTAGATCTGCAGTGCAGTCTCCACCCTCTCTCCCTCTCTCTGCTTTGCCCCAGCAAGCTCAAAAGTCCTCTCTAACCTTTTTAATTACCATGTAACCCTTCCCAGTACAGCCTCTCATTTTGCTCAGACCTTCTCCATTACTTAAGACCCACGCCAGCATCCCTCTCCTCTCCGGCCTCAGGACCAGTTTACTGCTGGATTGATCCACTTTACAGACTTCTACTGGACTGGGAATTCACAAGGTACTGTAATTGAACAATAATAAGTTTGTTAATTTTTTTTTATAACATTCTGACCCTGCATCATTCTAAATTTTTCCTCAATGCTTCATACTTTACAACCTGAAGGAACGAATCCTGTACAGTATATTCCAGCTTTCACACTGTACATTTGTAAACAACAGGTTAACGTTTTTATTTGCACGTTTTGCCCTTTTTTTCTTTTCATATTTTGCCGTGTCAGTAGCATTGAACTGGAGGATTAGAGGACGCTTTATGTTTAACATTCAAATTCATTTTCTATATTTCTTATTTGCACATTGATTTGACAAATACATCAACGACGTGTGTTGCTGATGTTGGTCTTATATACAGTACCACTTTAGAGGAAGACATAATTACTGTTTTATCGAATTAATTAATTTCAAGGAAGGCTTAATTTGATAATTGCATTTGAAAAGGTGTTCCTCATACAGTACATTCATGTTGACATTAATGGACATATTTTGTGTAAAACGTCTATATGGATACCAACACAGATGATTCAACAAGACACTGTTAACCTAAAAATGTCTTTGTCCTTTTCTGTTGCCGTCTACAGTTGCCAGCATGTCTATCGCCAGCAAGGCCGCCCAGGCGATGCTCTCTGATGCCCTGCTGAGGGATAGTAACGGGGACAATCGCATTCGACACCTGGAGCTGGATTTGCCATTGGATAAAGTCATCAAGTTTGTTTCTGTGGGCCTGCCACTCCTTCTGGTGTCCATGGCCTTTGCCAGAGAGATTTCTATTGGTTAGCTGCTCTATTTTTCACCCTATGTGTCTGCGTGAGAATCACAGAGCAGCACCGGCACTGCAGTTCTTTCTGAGTTAACTGACTGACCATTAGCTCGAGGGCTGAACTGATGGAATGTTTGATGTAATTAGTGTTCATCTGAGGTGACAGCACTACCCACACTGCTTAGGAAGGGAAACTGTGGTTAAATATGAGAATTAAGCATCTGCTAATGATTATTAGCAATTTATATGACATTGCAAACCAACTGGAGTTGCTTTCAGGGGAGAAACCTTTAGTGACTAGAATGGTATGAGTGGCAATTTCTGGCTATAAATGCCACTAACTTGAGCTTCGCTGCCAACAGTGGATGGGAGAGAACTGTCTGTTTTTATAGGCAGTTGACTTTGAGGTTGCAATCAGTTTCTCTGGAGCTGGTCTGCAATCAGCTCACACAGATGTTAACTGGCATGAGGATTATTAAGAGAGACGTGTAGAGATGACAAGGGTCTGTAATTACAGTCAGTCTGCTCTTTCCCAGCTCTCTATTTCAGTCTAACGAGAAGATATGCTAATTGAACTCAGACGTGCAAGGCAAGCAGACAGATTCTCCCGGCCTCTGATAGTGGTCTGACAACACTATTTTAGTTAGGATACATCAACAAACTTTACAGTGGAAGGAACATTTTGTCAAATGTCGATAGAATAAAAAAAAAAAAAAAATAGAATGGAGGATAAATATATTATATTACTATTTTTATTGTCTAATCAACAGAACAACTGATGGTCATGTTATCCAGCATTTGTGAACCATCATCATAGTTTTCATTGCAATCCGATTAATTAGCTAGCTAACCAGATCCTGCAGAATCTTTAGCTAGTAATAATATTTATATTCCATTATATATTGATTTTCAGAGTTTTTGACCCCAATGTATACTTATTTGCATAAATAGATTACATTTGAAGCTTTTAGGTAGCTCAAATGTCTATGAATATCTCTCCTGGTTTGAAGCAGTAATTTGCAAAGATGTCTTGTGGAGCTCAGTTGTCCGAAATAGTCATGTGTTTGGGGCATGCTGTGTTCAGTCAGTAAATTGGAGGCTGTCTGTAGGTTTTGGAGGGTGACACAGATGTTTAAGTGGTCTACATAAAGTAGGGCTTGGCCTCCTCTCAGCAGCTGGGTCACACCCTCTAGCCCAGGCAGCTCTCCACAGAAGGGTGTTTCCTGGCTGCCTTGGTGGTTTCGCCATCTGTATCCCCGGAATAACATCTAGCATTATTACAGACATGCCTTCCAATTTCTTCACTTAAACAGCATCAAGTGATGCTTCTGTCGTTTATGTCTCAGCGTGTTCATTTCCTCTGTCTCTCCTCCCAGGCCCACAGATTAGCTGCTTTCCTCCCAACAACTTCACAATAAAGCAGGCAGCATATGTGGATGCGTACTGCTGGGACTCTCTCGTGCACCATGAGTTTGACACAGATGGGAACTTAGAAGAGCGTTCTCTGTGGGTACATAAAGTGAGCAAAAACGTTCAGAAATACATCACAAATGAGATTTTTTAATGTCTCAGCTGTTTCTCCCATAGACAACATCATAAAATGGAAAGCAAATGGAAACTTTTTTCTTTATTCTCTTGCTTTTCAAAAGAAAAAATACGATTCTATATGGAGTTTTAGAAGATCTGAAACTGTGCACTGCTAAATGCAGTGACTGCAATCTAAAGACAGGAGTTAAAATATGAACTTGAATCAGAGTTCTGACTGGCTTTATCAGCGATTGTCTCAGTTGTGTCCATTTTATTCTATCACACATTTGAGACAAATCTGAGAGATTCATAATTATAAGAAGCTGTATAATTAAATACATGTATTATTTTATGGAATAGGCAAATATATTATTATTATAAATCAATCAATATTATCATACTTTTATACTCTGTCATAAAATCTACAGTAATCTAGTGTTCTCATGATGGGACTGGTTTTGGTCTTGCTTGTGCAGATGTTTCCGTACTCCTTATTGGTCATGGTGATGATGATGTACCTGCCGGCTCTGATCTGGCAGAATCTGGCTGTGCCAAGCCTGACCTCTGACCTGTTTTTCATCATCGACGAGCTGGACAAGTCTTACAACCGCTCGGTCCACCTGGCTCAGAGCATCCTGGACCTAAAACAGCAATCAGAAAACCCACTGCAGTTTCAGGCTGAGCTTGAGAGGTATGCGCAAATCTTCACATCACACATCTTATTTTAAATACCGTATTTTTCGGACTATAAGTCGCACTGGACTATAAGTCACATTTATTTAGAACCAAGAGAAAACATTACTGTATACAGCCACTAGAGGGCGCTCTATGCTGCTCAGTAGTGGACTACAGGAGCACTGAGCAGAATAGAGCGCCCTCTGGTGGCTGTAGACGGTAATGTTTTCTCATGGTTCATTTCTCTCGGTTCATGTCAAATTAATTTTGATAAATAAGTCGCACCTGACTATAAGTCACAGGACCAGCCAAACTATGAGAAAAAGTGCGACTTATAGTCCGAAAAATACGGTAAGTAGTTTTTGTTTTTCAGATACTGAACATATAATCATTATATTTTTGTCTTTTTAGAGCCAAACGCAAGCGTTACTTTGAGTACCCCCTGTTGGAGAGATACATGCAGTGCAAGCATGGTTCCTACTTCTTGGTCAGCATGCTCTTCCTGCGAGGCTTCCTGCTCCTGACCTTCATGTCCGCCTCGTGCCTCTACCTGATCTACTTCCACCTCTCTGCCTTTCTACAAGACGAATTCAGCTGCTTTGTGCGCACCGGCCTCCTCCGTGATCAGCCCTGGGTGCCTGAGCTAGTTCAGTGTAAAATGACCAGCCTACTTGTGTTTCAGGTCATTAGCGTAGCTAACGGTGCTGTCTATGTGCTGCTAGCTCCAATTGTTCTCTTTAGCCTGCTGCGTTTGTTCTGTTGGGACACAACGTTCCTCTCCCTTTATGAGGTGCTGCCCGGATTGGGCCTCATGAGCGGTCAGAAACTGGGCTGCCCTCTTAACGATCTCAATGTGCTGCTCCTCTTCCTGCGCGCCAATGTAGCACAGCTGCGATCATACAGCCGCCTGAGGGCCGTTTGCTCTCTTGCACCTCCTCGACTGAAGGGTGCGAAGGGCGTGCTGATGGGGGAACAGGCTGAAGAGGCGGCAGAGGCTGCCGAGGAGCTCGAGGAGGAGATTAGAGAAGCCAGAGAGGAGGGCAAACTCAATCTAGTAGACATCATGACTGTGCTGGGAGCAGCCAGAGGAAACGCAGTGAACTGTCCAGAGCAGCGCCCTCTTGTGGAACAAGACATGACGCTTGGTACAGTCACTCTCATCTATATACTTAAACGCATCCTGCTCGCTGGCATTTTCGTGGCTGTCATATGGGACGTTCAGAAAATCATCAAAAGGATATAAATATGACATTTAAATATGAGTCTGCTTCTGAAAGCACATAAAACATTTTTACCATTTACTGAATTCCACAGATTTTCATTTAAAATCAGTGAAAAAAAGTCTAATAGACCCAATTCATACCACTTTTCTGGTAATTGTTGCTAATGCATCTCACAAAAATTTTACATATAAAACAATGTTATCTGTTCTAAAGGAGGCTTTACGGAAAAACTATCCTTTATAAGTTCTAGCATTCGCATTGTGCTCTTTATTTTACAAAACAAGTTTTTCACACTTAACGTCAGGGTTATAAACAAAGTTTTTGCCCCTAACAGCACTCTCTGTTTCTCTACAGAGCCTAACCACCAGAGGTACCATGAGTTGAAGGAGACTACAACATGTTGTTTTGCCTAAAGCACCAGGCAATGGACTGAAGCAGCACTGTCAGACTCTAGAGGGCCCCATAGAACAGATGAACCTCTGAGATGAAATAAAGATAAAAATCCAATAGCTAGAACTCCAATTTCATAGTCCAAAATCATAAAAATTTCTGGATTTAAAAGAATACTTATGGATATCTTACTCAAATCACCTCAGGAATACAAACGTAAAGTCTTTACAGACAATTTGAAAAGCCTCCAATAGTTTCATTCCAATCCATTTTTTATATCATTATTTATTCTTTTCATTCTTATTATCTGATTTTTGTGGATTCCATACTTCTTTGAAAACTGGTTCTTTACTTGACCTTTTGTTCCTGTTTGTAAGTAGGTAAAATAAAATGTGTTTATATTTGTGTTTTCTTTTTTCTTTTTCTTTTTTTTACTTCCACATTACTGTAAAAGTCATGAAATCAAGAAATCATGATTTCTGAAAAATGCAAAGCATTGATAATCATAGGAAGTTTTTGATTTAGTGATAGTTCATTAAGACCCAAGTCAGCATATAAGGATCATGCGAATGCAATAATGGCAGCTAAAAATTCAGCTCTGCCATCACATGAATAAATTATATTTTAAAATATATTAAAGTAGAAAATGATTTTAAATTGTAATAATATTACTGTTTTTACTGTATTTTTGACTAAATAAATGAATCCTCTGTGAACCCAAGAGACTTTATTTAAAAGCGTTTCATTAACTGAAATATAAAAGTTTATGCATTTAGCAGACACTTTTATCCAAAGCAACTTACAGTGCATTCAGCAGTGTTGAGTACTCGAGACTCGGACTCGGTCTTGGACTCGGTCTCGAGACCGTATTTTAATGGTCTCGGTCTTGTCATGGACTCGTGTGCATTTTGACTCGGTATTGACTCGGACTCGAACATATAAGGAATCGGACTTATGCCCGAGTCCACTCGAGTCCCAATCAAAATATTTCATGATTATTACTGTATGTTAATGTTTATTTAAATTGATGTATGATTGACACATCCAATGACTGGTGATTTTCTTTTGACGTGAGACGTTAGGCCAGCGACACACTGGATGCATGGCGCAAGCGCCTCAGCTGCGTGGCGTGTCTGTTTTTAATTCTGCTCCCATGTTAACAGGTTAGATCTTGCAGACTGCCTGCGTGAGACGCGCGTAAAACCCGTGCATGCTAGAAATAGAACCGACGCCTATTTTTCACGCGACACGCGTGCATGTTGGAAGCGTTTCCAGGCAAAATATACTAGGAAAATATGTTTATATGTCATTTTGTACACAAATACATATTAATTCATGACATTTTGATATTTGAAAGTCTATAGGTTGATATAAATTCAGATATAAATGTAATTTCAAAAATAAATTAATAATGATCGATTTTCAAATATTGCACCTGTCAAACATACTCTATTTTGCCGTCAATACTGTTGACGGTGTCTTATCAGTAGGTGTGTAAAAAAAAAAAAAAAAAAAAAAAAATTCATATTGTTGTCATGAAGACAAGAGCCTGGTTTTTCGGCGGCCTCCCTCTATGTCACCTACAGCAGCAGCAGCGCGCCAAGAGCCGCGTGCAGGCACGCTTCTGGTGTGTAAAGACACAGAAAACGCGAAGCAGCCACCACGCTTCTAGCACGCAGTAGAGACGCCACGCAGCCAGTGTGTCACCGGTCTTAAGTTACCCTCCTGCCATCCGCCTGTAGTGATCCCGCTTTCCAGGAAGCCACATTGCTACATTATTTCTCTCAACTGTGTTATTTTTACAAAGTAGGACAAAATGGTCACAGAAAAAAAACAAATATTGTTTAGTTAAATTATATAATGAATACAGACACAGACTGACTGTCTCAACACTAAACATCTCCCCCTCAAAAACAATGTCTGACAGAATGCATTGAACTTATATGGCATTTCATCCAGCTTTCTTCCCCTGGCACATACACACTTATGGATGAAATTTTCCTGGACAGTGAGTCGGCTCTTGTGTGTATGCCCTCCGTAACAAAAAAAAATAGTGTGTATTTTACCCTGCATTAAAACCCACCATCCTGTGAAATTAGCATTAGATTATCCGTTGCTGTTACAGAAACTGATAAAATGGTAACTGTTGTCAGTCCCCACTTCCTCTGCGCCAGTAGAGTGTTTTTAGTCGGGGTGGATTGATCATGAGACCACATCGTGCTTGGTTGGGTAGCAGGATGGTCTCCTCACTTATTTTTTTGAAAAGTAATTATGCCCATCTGTAATCTTCACAACATCTAAAGTGCACATAATCCAAGACATTGTAAGGATATTAGCAGTCATTAGTTAAGCTTCAAGGTTAAAAGTTATGTAAAAGCTGTTACAGTTGAACATTTACAGGTATAGTGGTACAGTAATGTTACTTGTACTAGAAGTGTTATGTAGAATTACAATATAGAGTCGTACAGTAATGTTATGTGTACTAGAAAGGTTATATGGATGTGTATAGTGGTACAACGATGTTATGTGAAAATGAGCACTTAATATTGACAAGTAACACTTCATAATACTAATAAAATTACCTTTACACCACATACTATGTGGCCCTTTTAACCTTTATTGTTTCCACCAAACATTTGACATACTCTTGAAGATTTCTTTAGGTCTTGTCTCAGACCCAATCTCTCTGGTCTCGGTCTTGACTCAGACTCGACCCTTTCTGAACTCGGTCTTGACTCGGACTTTACCCTTTCTGAACTCGGTCTTGACTCGGACTCGACCCTTTCTGAACTCGGTCTTGACTCGGACTCGACCCTTTCTGAACTCGGTCTTGACTCGGACTCGACCCTTTCTGAACTCGGTCTTGACTCGGACTCGACCCTTTCTGGACTCGGTCTTGACTCGGACTTGACCCTCTCTGGACTCGATCTGGACTCGGACTCGAATGAGCTGGTCTCGACTACAACACTGGCATTCAGGCTATCAATTTTTACCTATCATGTGTTCCCGGGGAATCGAACCCCCAACCTTGCGCTAGCGCAACGCTCTACCAGTTGAGCTACAGGAACACTATAATAATCTAAGACTACATAAACCAAGCAAATTTCACATTTTTATACCTACAAAATAGCACGACATCTGCACTTTTCTCCTGTACCTTAGAGAGAAATATCACCTCCTCCTATGAGAATTAACTTGCCCCATAATTGCCAGACTTTCTCAAGTTTCTAATCCCATGAGAGCTATCAGTAGGCCATGGCTCCATATATCTTATGTTTTAAAGATGTTACTTTTCCCCTTCTTCAGTGTGAAGTTTTACTGTATATACTAAAGGTTCACACATCCAAGAAAATGTGGGTTTGACATATTGGGAGCTCTAAACTGAAAATACAGTACATCCAGCCAAATTACAATAAGTTTACGAGACATTCCAGTCAAGATTTTAAAGATAAAGCACAACAGCATTTAAAATATATATATATTTATAGCATATTACCATTAGGCTTTATTTCATAGTAAACAAAAGACTGGGGCAAGTTGTCACACAGGTGAGTTGTCACTAAACTTGAAATATTTTGGATAAATTCTGTGAATTCCTTTCTCCAGACTAAATCCCAGTATCATGTTTTTCACGCTTAAGGGTAAACACAGTAAAACCACACTGATACACATTTAGACAACTATAAAATGAAGACAAATTTTAACCAAAAGACTGAACTTTGTTTTCAAAATAAGAATATTGCTATTAAACATCAATTTATCACACTTTAAGGAATAGACGTTGACTTTCATAAATAAGCCCATGTATTCAGTAGAGTAAAAGCCCAGTGTCCCTTACATCATTTACTATCATCGGCCTCTTCTTGATTTTGCTGTGGCTCATTGAAAGTCTGTTTGGAGAGCTGCTTCCTCGCTCTCATGCCCAGTCCATCTGCTGCCCTCTCTGCGTGAGATCCATTTACTCAGCACCAATGTTTGATCTCAAAGACACTTTATTCTCACAGTATGGCCACAGACAGAACCCGAGGAGGGCAATAGGCAAAACAGTCTGGATCTTATTGAGCAAGAGTAAATTAGATGCTAGTCATCTGAATCTAATAAACAAATTCAAATCAGCCGTGAAAGGGGGTCACAGCTGTGCATACAGTATGTGTCTCACACTCAGTAGCTTTACAAAGATCAGGAGTACTAAAGATCTACACTCATATTTTTTGCAGCATTGTATGCAAGGACAACAATTTGAGGCAGTGTTATTTATTTACTATAGCTCTTATGCAGAGAAGGGGTCACTTGAGTAGCACACCATTAATACCATCTTTGGTGACGCAGGCCGGTTTACCCTGTGATCAGAGTTGGGTTAATGAACCTGCTAAAAGCCAGGAGAAACTCATTTAGTTTGATGGAGTACTGAAGCAGAGATCTGCCCAGAGGATTTCATAATGGTCTTCTCAGAGGTGAGACCAGAACAGCAAAATAGTAAATCAGCTATAGAGAAGAGAAGCCTGCAAGAGTAAAAACAGAAACACTAATTGGAAAGTCATAAAGCCTTTGGTCTTTTTGCTACAGGTGTATATGTAGCCCACTAATGAATATGAAACAGATAGGAATGGAAAGCATAAAAGACCTTGATTCATCAGACCTAGAATTTATGTATTTGGTCTGCTCTAAATGGGATTTTAAGCAACTTGAATATCACTCTGTAAAAAACAGACTATGTCCACATGAGGGCAGAATTTAGTTGTATATCAAATTTACTTCAGATCAACAGAACTAAATAACACCCTTAACACCCTAACACCCTTGAACTTAATAAATAACACCCTTATTTAAACAACAACAACAACAACGTAGTAAGCAGTAAAACATACCATATGAATTTACTGGCACATTTAAGGGCATGTATTGTATCCATATGTATTATGTATCCATAATTACATCATGACCTAAAATACCTTTTATTTTTTAAATAGTTTGTTGAAATAAGCTGTCATACACATATATTTACAATATATACATACATAAATATGTATTATTCCAATTACATAATAAAAAACTACATGCATTTTTCTTGTACAACTTTCTTTTTTTTTTTATAACATTCAAGGTCCAAGCCAAAATTTTATAATTTTTTTTTCCAGGAGATTACAGAACCTGTTTGGAGAACAAAAGGTTTGCAGAAGAAGAAACATTTTACATGAATATAGAGTTATTCATGTTATGTATGCCCTGACTTTTTTTTGTATAGTGTGTATTTGTATTTTTGTACATACGCTGTTGCGTAATAAATAAGAACCGAATCTCGCTAGTTTTGACCCATGGAGGGCGCTGCTGGCTTCAGACGCGTGTCAGCTGCGGGGGGTCACTGGGAGACGTCCCTGTCACTGCTCTGCCACCAGGAGAGCAAAACTTTGGCGAATGGTGGTTCATGGCTGATGATCCTGCAGCTGACCCGTGGGCACCGGAGGAGGTGAGACCGACACTGATGCCTAACAGGTGTTACATTTACCTTACATTTCAGTTTTTCTCATGCTAAGTTAGTTTGTGAAAGACCATAGAAAGCCTGCTAGTGCATAATCGTTATCGGCTTTAAGATAAGGCAACAAAATGCATGTGTCTGCAGAGACTTTTTTTTAAAATGGTTTAATTTGACGCAAAGCTTAAAAAAGGCAGCATTTATGACAAAAGATGCAAATAAACAGCCAGATATGTCGGCATTGTCACATTTCCTCGTTATGATGACGATAATAAATAACAGTTAACATAACATTTAGAAATGTCTAGAAATTTAAAAGCTATTTATTTAGACATTCCCCTTTTGTTAACATAAATGTTAACAGGAATTATAACATTAAGCAGTTAATTAAACGAAGCATGACATGATCAGTTTTAATCAAGCAGCAACCTCTGCTCTCTCTTGTGAAGCCAACAAGGAAGTAACTAAAACTGTAATTCATCGACTGGCCGCTAGAGGCTGGCTCCAATCCCATAGACTCCCCATGTTACAGTAAAGGGGTCATATGATGAGATTAAATTTTTTCCTTTGTCTTTGGAGTGTTACAAGCTCTTGGTGCATAAAGAAGATCTGTAAAGTTGCAAAGACTAATGACTCAAATCCAAAGAGATATTCTTCATAAAAGTTAAGACTCATCCACAACCCCCTAAAACGTTCTAACACGCCCCCACATCTCTACCTCACTATGTGGGAAGATTTGCATAAAGTCACCCAGATGTTCACGCAAAGAAAAAAGGAGTACCATTTATTCTCGTTGTTGTATTGTTGTTGCCTCTGCTGCCATGACGTATTCATGAAAACTGTGAGGGGGTGAATATTTTTTATAATTCATCCATTTAAATTATGTTAAGTCTTAAAGTTTTGCTTAATTAAGGGTGTGACCGCTTGAGTGACAGGTGGATTGCTGCTGCTGACACTGCCGTCGCGCTAGGTGGGTGTGGCTTCAGCAACCAGCTCCCACCTTTCATGTGTATGTGTAGACCACTAATGAATATGAAACAGATAGGAATGGAAAGTATAAAAGACCTTGATTCATCAGACCTTGAATTTATGTATTTGGTCTACTCTAAATGGGATTTTAAGCAACTTGAATATCAAAAACAGACTATTTTATAAGTGGGTGTGGCTTCAGCAACCAGCTCCCACCTTTCTGCTCATTTTCGATGATCCGGGAGTGACTTGCGGTGATGCGCTGCCAAGATAACATGCTCTGCACAATTTGAGCTTCGAAAACGCTATTCAGAAAACTACTGGTGACGACACAGACACTACGTCCATGTTTTTATACAGTCTATGGTTTTAATTTAGGTGCAATTCACTGTAGTAACAGATGGCAAAGTTTGTGGCGGGACTATGTCTTCTTCACCCAATGGCAGAAAATGGAGCTATTATTTAGGCTACAGTATATGGTGTACTATTTAATTTGGCCATTACAAATGGTTGTCCTTTAAAATATGCACGGATACAGAGGGCGATTTCGGACACAGAATTATCTAGCTCATTTTCATTTACTCATTTAAGTGAACTATGTTAATGGAATTATGTAGGAAATTGCAAATAAGGGAATTAAGAAGTGATTGTGGATGCAGCCTTTGTTCTTCGCATTTCTTTGGTGGCACTAGTGGTGCATAAATGTAATACTTGCACTTAATGATGAATGATAAATGATTAGGAACACTTTAAAGCTTCCATTAAAATTGAATATAATCGGGTATAAGTTCCCTTTACTCTTCAAACAGAAGACAAGTGACTCTCAACCTAAAGAGTTGCAGTAATTTATTTGAAACCTTTCTTGAGTGATTCGTTCGCATTATCCAATTAAGCTCATACATGGCTTTCAAATTCCAATCTTTCTCACTCTTTGCATTAATGGTCTACTGACATTACTTCCTGTGATTTTACCCCCCCCCCCCCATTCTCTCCAGAGAGCTTGATGAGAACAAACGGTGGGATAGAAAATGACAGCCAATTATTCCTCTCGTCAACCGGTTTGTTTCCTTTATCTGATGTTGTTGTACCACACTTAGGGTTGAGCGTTGCCAGTGATTTCCAGCTAATGTCTGATTAAGATGGATGTGAGCTTTTTGTGCCGGTATCAAGGGAAGTGAACTGGTGTGATGATGGATGCTGCGTGTGCCAAGTGGGATGAGCTGGAAACTGGGACTCTGTTTGCTTAGGCCCAACATGATTCAGTAATGGATCTCTAATCTTGTTGAGAGAGGAGAGCTGTGGGGAAAAAGAGGCAGAGAGGAAAACAATGAGCAAGGACCTTTGTCATGCTCTGCTGCTGCCTAGAAAACCTTGATAACTGTTGATTACTCACCACAGCTGGAATAGAAAGTGAAAAGTATGTAGACAGTGGCTTGATTTACATTAATGGGTCTCTGCATGAGCTAATGACGAGATTGATATCTCAGACCTCATTTTTAAGGAACTGCTGCTCTAAGGCTGCACAGGTTAAAGAAAACACTTCCTGTATATATGCCCATCACAGTTCAGATGTCCTCGTCAAAGCTTAAAAGTGTCCTTTGAATTGGAAATGCCAGTTTTATTCAAACACAGTGGCATTTTTTTAGTCTGAGCACATTAACTTTGTATTCCAGCCTCTGAGCCGTGACAGCACAGAGAATGCGTGTTATCTGAGCGGTTTAATGTCAACCTGTATGGGGGGAGAAGCTGACCTTGCAGTCATTCAACAAAGCAGAAGTGAAGGTGAATGACAGGCTGCTTAGAGCGGTGTACGAGGTGAAGATATTCCCTCCTTATTCCCAGCAGCCTCACATCTGTGTGGAGGCTGATAATAGGCAGGGAAGAGGAACACCTGTTCACATGACTCATGTGTGAGAGCTAGAGGAAGGAGCATGGTTGGGTCCAATGTCATCACTGAGAACCGCTGAAAATGCATGACCAGGGTCAGATCCTTTCCAATATGTACAATTTAGTGTCAATATGTATAATGTAGTATCAGTATATTGTCCAGGGCTAGATCAGTGATATGATGCTCATTTTTGGTGTCCAGTATTTTGATATTTTATGTGTGACAAATTAAAAAAATATATAAATTCCTAATATTCTTAAAAATAATATATAGTGAAGGTTATTTATTTCAACTTATATATTTTGTTAACTAAAAAAAGTAACATTTTACAACAATGTTGTACTGCAGAGTATTATTTTAGTATAACTGAGATTTTAGTTTTATCATAGTTTTGAATAATATTTTGAAAACATTTTTTTTCTTCTATTTTTATTGCATCAAGTTAACCAAAATTAAAATGAGACATGCTGAAATGTTAAATAAAAAGTATTTCTGTATTTTATTTAGCATATATAAGTTAGCATTTATTTTATTTAATATAATTTAATTTTAGTTACAGTTTGAGTTTTGTTTAACTATAATGAACCTGGTATTATGTGTCTTTGTTGATTATTTCTGTATGCAGTACATTTTAATGCCTTTGTATTGCATGTTTAATGAAGTTTAATAGAAGTTTAATGAGAATACAGTGCACTTTATAGAACAATGAAGGTGTAAAATTATCATTGTAGCATTCAAATGTAAGCAATAAGCAAAAGTTACAAAACCTCATTAAAAGTTTAAAGTTTAAAAGAGGCTCTTTTTAATATTTTAAACCAGGCCATTTTCTATGAAGTGAACCACATATTCCTCATTTCTTCTTGTTCATCCTCTATCATTGTTTTGCTGCAAAAGCAGAACAGAAATTAAACTTATGTCTTTGCAAGAGCGATGGATGGTGCTCTAATACAGTGTGCATGTTGAGAAACCACGTGCTGAATGTAAATATATATATGTTGAATATTTATGTTGTCTTATCCTGCTGACACCTGGAAGAAAGCAGCTGCTCTGGCCTCAGAGGCATACACTTATGATTTACAAAACATGTCTGCGGAACCTTGCACTGTACAGCTGTGGGAAAGAACCAACATGTGGTGAACAGCTGACATCACCAAAAGTACTACCCAATGTGAGGTCCTGGAATTACAGAATTTAAATATTGTCCTCCATTTGGCTATAATGTTTTAAGGGTTAAAATGCATTCAAAACTATGATAAGCACAGAAATCATTTTTATTATTTTTGTTTAATATAAAACAAGAATTGCTCTTACTTTAAATGTTAATAATGATAATAATTAGATATCAAAAACAATCAAAATTCAATTCTTTTTTTATGTTAAACAAAAATACATGAATAAATAATGACACATTTAATTTCTGGCTGAACTAACCCTTTAAGGATTGAATCTGCAATGGCAGAATAAAGCAGTTCCGCTTATAAAGTATGGAGCAGTAGACCACAGCAACTGCAGAGAAGCACCTGGATGGCATGCTTTGATGTCCTTTGATAATAATAGTTCCCTGAAGTGGCATTTTAAATCAAAAAAAGCTAGGTTTTTTATTTAGCTTTTTTTCTCTCCAGAGTCAGAAATGGTTGTGGATAATGTCATTGAAAATTCAGTATATCAAGAAGAAGTTTATGCATTTAAAAGATTCCATTATTGTGGCCTTAAACTGTTTACTGACTATCTACACGCATTCATAAATATAAATTAGAGTTTCGCTCTAAGCGGTAATCCCAGACGGGCCAGACGCATTCAAGCGGGTCAAACGTGTCACACTCATGTTAGATAAGGCTTGGCATATACTTCTAGAGCCTGTAGAGTTTTGTGTGTATATGAGTGTGTGATTTCATGACTTAATGCTGATAAGCAATAAAGATAACTAAACCCTGTACACCTCAATATACAGTGCTACGATCACTAAAACAGTACATTATGTTCACATTAGGTCACTCTTTAAATAGGTGAACAAGGTGATCTCAACTTGTAATACTAAAAATAACCACCAGACAGAGCAGTTGTCTTTGCAAAGACAAAGTGTGAGGTATTATTATTATTATTATTATTTTGTATAAACCATGGAAATTTGTATGAATTATGATGTTTGTAGGTAAAATAATTGTGTCTCATTGAGTCTTTATTGTTTGAGACCTCTCGCTCTCAGAGTGAATACATCAAATCATGTAGAAGATAAAAGACAAGACAAGACAGGAAAAACAGAGTAACAAGTATTTGGTGCGCTAATTGCTCCCAAAAATACTTTAGGATGTGGGTGTGCAGTCTCCTTAGTAACAGTGTGCAGTCATTCTAGATGAGGACCTGAGATCCATACTAGAAAACAGGGGAAGAAAGTAGGTGAGACTGCAAGGCCTTGTCAGATAGCACAGTGTAGCTATTGTATGACAATTCAAATGTATTTATAAATTCTATCATAGACACAAGACATATACTATGAAAAATATTATGTCATTCTTTTTTTAAAAATGAAACATACAGGTTAAAACATTCAATGATTTCTATATTTTCATAACATCAGTAGACTCAGCTATTCATAATCCGTCTTAAAGTTGTAGTTATATGGCAGATTCTGTATTCTTCAAACTATAATCTTAGAAGAAGCTGCTTTGTGAATCTTGTTTTTCACCCCACTGTTGATTGTTTTTAGCTCGAATGTGATGAAGAACAATATTTGAGCCTTACTGATGGATTTTTGTATGACAAAAAATGTTGCGAAACTGATTTATGACTGCGTTTTATTAGCCTATAGCATCTTTCGAATGAATGTTTAGCAGCTATTGGATCTTTTCTGAATGGTTAACAAAAAATAAATAAAAAAACACCAGACTGTGCTCAGTGGGGCAGAACGGCATGGGCTGTTTCAGTTAGTTTCTGTTTTTGTGTGTGTGTGTGTCAGGTTTTAAGAAAATATACCATAATCAATATAAATATGCATTGATTTTGTTCTGCTACATGAAACACCAATAAGTAATAACAGACAGAGCCAACCATGCAGTGTATTCATTAATGAAGGATTTTAACGAGTGAGTGGATGAAATATATTGTCATCAGTAATATAAGTTTTACCTCACATGGTTCCCAGGTCATCTTGTGTTGATTGAATATATAAAAAACAATAAAAAACAAAAAAAAAAAAAAAAAAAACAGAACACAGCTTTAACTGCTGATTGAAAAGAAGAATTGTAACATTTTTTAATTTTATAATTTTTTTTTTTTTTTTTTTTTGTGATTTCAGGAGTGTTCATGAGTGTCTTTTCTGCATGCTGCAAAATGTTCATTTCTGGGTAGTGACGAGCTGCTGATCTATCACCTGTAGTCTCTTTCTTGTAGTTGGCATCTTCAAGGTAAGCCTGCGTCTTTTAATGTTGCTGTACAAAAACTGATTATACCAGATCAATCCAAGCAGAATGTAAAACTTTAAAGTGTTGGTGCTGGTTCAGGGTGGTTTTAGAAGCAGAGGCCAAAATTGTCTGGTATGTTCAGACCTCCCCCGAAACATATTCATTATATTTGACCTTGGACCACAAAACCAGTCTTAAGTTGCTAGGGTATATTTTTAGAAATACCCAAAACACATTGTATGGGTCAAAATTATCGATTTGTCTTTTATGCCAAAAATCATTAAGATATTAAGTAAAGATCATGTTCCATGAATGTATTTGGTAAATTTCCTACCGTAAATATATCAATTTTTGATTAGTTATATGCATTGCTAAGAATTCATTTGGATGACTTCAAAGGCGATTTTCTCAGTATTAAGATTTTTTTGCATCCTCATGTTCCAGATTTTCAAATAGTTGAATCTCGGCCAAATATTGTCAGATCCTAATAAACCATACATCAATGGAAAGCTTGTTTATTCAGCTTGACACTTCAAATTGACACTGAAGACTGGTTTTGTGGTCCAGGGTCACATATGTCTCGTTTACTGTGCTACATGTTAGCCAAAATCTGTGGTTAAATGGAATATTATATTTTATATATCTTTTATATATTTTATATTTATTATTTTATTTGATTCTATCTGAAGTAACACCTTAGCAGCCAGCCTGAACATCAGATGCCTAGAAACGCCCAAGCAACCCTTATAGAACACCTACTGTATAAAGTTGCCTATAAATAAGACATATAGGAACCATCCAGAAGACCCTGATCTCCTTCACTTGGAAAATGATTAGCAACACTTTTGGATGCTTTATTAAGCATTTTAGTGAGCACTGATATAGTGCAAATTTTCGGAATGTCAAGATTAATTGAATAACCTTTTTTGTTTCACAGAAATAAGAAAATCATACAGGTTTAGAACCACAGTTTTGGAACATTTGTGAAACATTGTGCTGTTTTGTTTGAGCATCTCGCTCAGTAATGATTCAACGCTGGTGTAATTTTAGTTGCATTTGTTGATGCTACAGTAATGGGACCGAAATAAGAGATGGACTTAAGAGAAAGAAAAACTTGGTTTTAGTTGAAATATGTAAAACTCCCACTGACTCTAGCATTCATAAAACAGTACGTCAGGAACAGATTTTCTTGTGTATAATTCAGTGTGCAAATGCCTCTTTAATTTACGCCAGCACCCAGGAATAATTTTGGCTTGCTGTGCTGTTCATAAATTTTGAGTCACATAAATTACAGATAAGTTTGTGCTGGCCACAGGATAGAAATCTAACATTTTTAATGAGCAATTACCTTCTGTAATGGGTTGTTTTATGGTTAGTTCCCAAAAGTACTGGCATTAATTTAAATCAATAGCTCATCTGTGGGACTAACTCATTCCTTGCCGTTTCATTGACAGGTATGCTAATATCAGCCCAACAACTATTAAACTAAGTTTGCAAATTCACTTAGCATTTAAAGTCGCTGCTGTGTAAAAAGGTCTAGTTTCCTAATAAAGCAGAATAAAGGTAAAACAAGGTCAGCTGGCAAAGCCATGCAGTTTTTTTATTTTTTTTATTTTCCTTGCATCAGCACTATTGTAAGTCCTAAAAGTTAGTGGAAAACAGAACCACAAATACAACATCAGCTGGTTTTAATCTATAGTCATTTAAGGACACTTGGTTTTTAAATTTTTAATTTACTTTTGTTTTTTTGTAAAAGTATTTGTAAGTGGTACATTAACATTCATAGACCAACGTATTGATATTTTGTTGGTGTGTGCAGTTATTAAACCTAAAAACGGGTATTATTTTATTGCTTCAAAAAACTCTTGTTGGGTCTTAGAATTTTTTTACATTTTGTAGCATCTGACTGGTTGAAATTCTCTTGCTTTTTGCTTTCTGTGCAGATAGACTGGTTATTTGTCACTGGACCTGTTGTTTTTGTTTTATGATCGAATTTTTCTCAACTTTATACAATCAAGATCTCTTCATCCTATAAATTGTTGATTAAGTTAAAAACATGAGCAGCAAGATTTGTTTTCCAATGCGTTATCAGTGTGGGCGGGGCTAACTCACGTGACATTTCATTAATATTACTAGACATTGCTTTTCTAGGACATGTTTTATGTTCTTTCCACTAGTTCACACTTGCAGATACTTCAACCATAGAAAACTTGGAATTGAGTTTATCACACTGCTCCAGTCTCCTCCCCAAAATCCTTGAGTGTTCATACCGATTATATTCAATACCAAAATACTTATGAATGGCTCTGTGAAGTTGATTTAAGCGCTGGGTTTTAGCCGAATGGCTCCGAGCATTCATGATTCATCCATTTGGACAGTCTCTGGGTGTGCTCAGGTGTCAGTGAGCATGTGTGGCATGTCACCAAGCTCATCTGGAGAGAGTCGGAGCAGATAGGGACTCGAACTGTAGGGCTGTACAACTGAGCAAATTTATTTGTGAATTATGCATATAAGAGGAAATGTGCCACATTTTTTTTATCCCAGTCAGCCAGCTGTGCAGAAACTGAGAAAAAACATCCAATAATGCAATTTTGTATTCCAACTTGGAATGGCTATCCAATTTCCAATGCCTCTCTTTATATCTCACTGCTTTGCCTCCACCCACCCCACTTCATTTTAGCAAATTTACTGATGTGGATGTTCGAGTAATGGAATTTCCTCAATTCCTCAGCAGCTGTAAAAGAAGAAGAACAACAACAAAAATAATGATGTTGAACACAAGCCATGCTGGGCATCAGGATATTTCACACAGCAACAGACTGGAACCGTATCGGTTATTATCTTTAGCCAAGTTGGATGTGTTGGTTTAAGGTAATGTTAAGTTGGATGTGTAGAGCATTTGTGATGCAGAAATAATAAGCTTTAAGGCCTGTTCACACCAAGTATCATAACCATAACAGTAATACAGAGGGACAATATTGTTGGAATCACTTTCAGAATTATCTTTTCCAGCCGATGAATGATGAAATCACTGACAGCCAATCAGAATCCACCAAGAGCTTATGCATTTAAAGTGGCATAGATATAAAGAGAGCAATATCATGTGTTGGTTTGGTTTATATATGTGTTATAAACTTTTAGACTTTTATGATATATGCACAATATATAGAAAATAAATAAACCATTAAATAACAATCGTATGGTCCGTTACTGTGTAATATATATTTATTGGATCATCCAATATGATTGCAGGCAAATAAAAAAAACTTTTGCACTATTAAATAAAATCTGATTTTTAAAGAGAAATATATCTTGGGTACCAATCTTTGTTAAGCTCACCCTAATATGACCAAAAGAGCATATTGTTTAGCTCAGACACTTACTGCAGCTTGAAATAATTTTCTTGTTTTCAGCTTCAGGACAAGCATCAGTTCCACCAATAAAACCTCTCTGCTAGTGTGAAACAACCTATAGCCAACTGAATTAAATCCTGTGTTGTTTCATTTCTCTTTCACAAGTCCAGAAAATTAGGTGAGATTTCTCAAGAGAATGACAAGAGAGTTGATGATATCTTGCAATACAGCAATAGCGCTTTGTGTTTGGGTGTTTTGTTGGTCCTGGAAATAGAAGTTGATTGTTTCGCAGACCTTTCACTGACAGCAGCTTCACATTCCATGTTTGTGCGTTATTAATCACAAATAATGTCATTATCAGTGTTACTGTTCCTTGAACACAGAAGTTAATCGGCCTGTCAATCATGTGCCAGCATTAATGAAATGATGACCTTTTTTTTTTTTATATATAAATATATATATATATATATATATATATATATATATATATATATATATATATATATATATATATATATATATATATATATATATATATATATATATATATATATATATATATATATAAGCTTGCAGAGTTGATGTTCACTGACTTTTTAATGCAAAAACAAACACTTGAAGACAGGCATGTTAATTAAGGTTAAAGAATCACATATCTTATGCAGACTAAATAGCGCATCTAAATCAGTTGTTTATGTTTTATTATCCCTGCGGGATTCATGATTCTTAAGTTAACATTTCAACTCATTTTTACTTTGGAAAATAACAAGCTCTGATTCCAGACATTTTTGTGTTTCTTGCAGTGCACAGCATACATAATTGCACTGAGTCCTTGCTGTAAAACACACAGGCTTGCTAAAAATTCTTTGAGGCAGTTTAACCCTTAAAATAATTCTGACAAGTAAAATTGAAGAGGTTTGAATTAAACTTGTCGAAAGAGGTTTGACTGTGCAGACAGATATAAATTTACAGCATGAAGTTACAAGTTACCATTTATCTAGAAAACAAATTGTGTACCTGTCTGACACACAATCATCTCGGTAAAGCCATGTGTTCTCGTCTATAATATTGTTTGGGACTATCACATATCCACAGCTTGACTTGTTAAACTTGATAATCTTTTCCGCATGTTCACATAAAATAATTGTTCTACTTGGGATGTTCTTCTAAATTGGATGACAGCTTCCCCACCGGGTGGGCATGATGAACTCTTGCCAATAGGGAGCAAACTAAGCAAGCAGAAAATGTCATTACAGCTCGATTCGAAAGGCCTCATCTGTCTCTCTGTCAGCAGGCTTAGCTGTTTCTTCCACAGACCCTTCAAATACCTGTAACAAACTTAAAATAATTTTCAATTTGTCTTTAAATTCCCAAATGGTGTTTGAAGGTTTGGGAGGCACACTGGTTTGATTTTGTTAGACTTAATGTTTATTACGAATCATTAAGACAATTTTCTTGCTGAATTCGGAGGTTTTTTTTGTAATTGTAAGTGTTGTAATTAAACTATTAGCCTATTTAATTGATTTTCCATCTTAAAACTATTGTGCTGAAATGTAATGCACTCTGAAAGTCTCGTAAACAGAACAAACTATAGGTCTGCCCAAAGGTTTTGTTGTTCCAGGGCAATACGTTTTTCTGTTAAATGATGCTGGAATTAAGCCTTGACCTTCGCAGTTCGCATCGGATAGACATCGGATGGGTCTTATGGTTTGATCTAATATCTTGAGACAGCAGAAGGTCCAAAACCCAGCAAGGATCTTAAATCTGTTCCTCTTTGTAAACAAGCTGTCTGCAGCTATACGCTAAACTTTTAACCCTTGAGCAGCTTTATGCTATTTTTAGCTTGTGTAGACTTGGCCTTAACTTGAAAACATGACACTGTTTGTACTCTTGTGATTGTATGGTCATCATCAGTATGCTAGTATAGTATAATATGCTATATTTTGAGATCATCAGCTGTTTGCCTTCACAAGAAAATTAAAGAAGAGCTTGAGGCCATCTTGAGTTTTGCTCACTGATGACCTTATGACACTATACTGTATCTACGTACTTCCTCTAAAAGAAGTAAGAGTGAAATGCTATCACAAAATGAAAAGAAGAAAAAATGGAACAGGGAAGTTGTTTAAGAGAGTCTGAAGTATAACAGAAAGCGTTTGCCTCTTAAGTTTGTGTGTTTGTGAACAGTACCCCCCCCCCCCATCTGCATTCAACTCAAAGTCAGCTTTCTGAATTCAAGTGACAAATATGTGCTGTTGTCGAGACTCTAAAACTATTTCTGTCAGTCTGCATTAAGTCTGCCTGTTCTTCTTAGATCAGCACACGTGAAGAAGTGGAAAAACAAGGTTGGTTAGTTTTGGGAGTAGTGAAGGAGGGTTCTGAATGGAGACAATCAAAAGTCTCATTACTGTGCACTGTAACTGTGTAAATCATAGACACAGATTTTGGAGATGTTTTCTTTTCTTTAACGCAGGGCCGAAAATAAAGCTTTGACAGCTACTGGGTTTCTGAGAACTCAATGAATCATGCAGTTGATGCTAAATTGATTTATAAATGCTAATAAAAGTGTTTATTGAGATTCAGACTGATCACTGTAAAATGGCTGTATCAATCACAGTTTCATTAGCTGGCATTTATTTCCCATAAGGACAAAGACCATTGCAGGTATTTGGCTTCTTTCTTTCTTACTTCCTTTCATGTGGATGTCTTATTACTTTGTCTCTGAGTTAAATAAATAGTTATATATATATACATATATTTTAGTTTTTTATGAATAAAAAGTAAATAAAAATAATAGATTTTATTTAAAATCAAAATAATTTGTAACAATTTACACTACTGTACCATTCAAAGTTTGGGATCATTCATTTTTTTAAAGAATTTATTTAGCATTGTCAATTAAAGTTATAATTGATAACATATTAAAAATATTGTTAGAACTGATTTACAAATAATCTTCTTTAACTGTGTTGCTATTGTCACAGTTTTGAAGAAAACAAGATTGCTACTCGAGTCATCCTTCACGTCAAGCATAAGAACACCCATTTCCTATGATACCATTTAATAACTGAATTGACATTTAGAAGTTCTAACATTTATCTTATGTTATTCTGAGCATGCCTGTGAATAAGTTATGCATACATTTAGAATTTTAGGTAGTGTTTTCGAAAAAGTCTAGAAATGTGAATGATGCTAGAAGTACAACAACCCTTTTCTCAGCAGTTTTGGGCGCTGTTAATGAACGAGATGCTCTGTGCTTACATTAACACGACATGACTGTCTGAGAGCAGATGCCTTGTGCCACAGCTGAGGGCTGTGTGTGAGGTGTGCATGTGTGCGCGTGTCAAACAACACTTGAATGGTGGCTCAGCAGAGAAATCTCTAAGCTGGATGAGACATCACATGTCAGTAATCAAAGAGAGGCAGAGAGATTGGGGGGTGAGACAGACAAAGAGATGATGGTACAGGCTTGGCGAGGGAAGGGGGGTGAAGTGAGGGATCGGTAGAGTGATGAGGGATGATGATGATGAAATGATAGGCTGGGGGTTTGGATGCTCAGATGGCTTAAGGCAGGCAGTACCCCCCTCAGAGAGGTGGGAGCCACAATGGTGGTCGTGTCTCTGCTTGTACTGCTAAATCATCGCACACACAAACACACACACACATACACACAAACTGCTCTCAACCGACACCATATTTCATACACTTAAATCTTTTCAAATGTATAGTCACATTCAACTTGAGTGGTCCACGTTTTCAGCACTAAATAGAGAAATAACTGATATTCATTTATTAATATTTTGAATTAGTTTTTTTTTTGTATGTGCTTTTGTCCCTTTATTAATTTGTTTTAAATAATTTTCTTTGAATAATACAAAGTGGTTGCATCAAGCACAATTTTGTAAGCTGGCTATTAGAGGTATTTGACTTTTATCTGATGAAACAATATAGGCTCGGGCTATATATATATCTAAGTTTTTTTTTTTTTTTTTTGCTTTTATTTTTGGATGGTAAAAAAGAATTTACGATTTTTCTGAGACATATCCTATATGTTTACAGTAAATAAATAAAAAATAATAATAATAAAAAAAATTAGAATGACTTCTAAATTCTGAAGCGGTAGTAATAGAAAAGTGTTTTATTACATTTGAAATATGGATATTTATCTCACAAAAACATTTACATTTTGCTACAGGGTCCTATATTTATTCTCCGGAGCCATGTGAGGGACGTTTTATTACAGATGCACGCAATTTATTTCATGCCTTCTGAACTGTTGACAACAAACACCCACTTATCCCCACTGAAAGGCGTGGAAGAGCAAGAACAATTTTTAATATAACTCTGATCCCTCTGAAAGAAGAAAGTCACACACACCTAGGATGCTTTGAGGGTTAGTAAAACATGGATGAATTTTCATTTTTGGGGAACTAACCCTTAAAGTCATTCCAAACCCGTAAGACCTTTGTTCATCTTCGGAACACAAATTAAGATATTTTTGGTGCATTATGAGAGCTCTTTGACCACCCTATAGACAGCAAGGGTACTACCACATTCAAGGTTCAGAAACGTAGTAAGGACGTCAGTAAAATAGTCCATGTGACATCAGTAGTTCAACCATAATTTTACAAAACTACAAGAAATACTTTTTGTGCGCAAAGAAAACAAAACTAACAACTTTGAAAAATTCTTCTCCTCATACAGTCTGCCGTGGCGTGCCTCCATTTTGTGGAGTATCATGATGCATGCGCACTCTTCTGCTTCATGTAATTTTAATTTTAGGGTGAACTATCCCTTTACAGTCTAACACCAGTAGATTACTATTAAATGTTTTATAAAAAAAGAAATGAAAATAAAATAAAAGCTATTAGCCTTTCACCATATCATGCAAACATACAATAGTAGTTGTTTACAGGCTTTTGCATTTCACCTTGCTGCTTTTCCATTGTTTATTCTATATAAACATGCATTTTTACAGACATTTGACTGTTGTGTTTGTGTCTCAGCTCTTGTAGCAACTTGCACATGAAATGCTATTCCAAAAATGCGTGCCCAAGTTAAAAGAAGTTCATTTCATATCTCATCACCTTGCATTTTTTCACAACTATGCTGCTTGCAACTTTTTTTTTATCCTCGAGTTATTTTCACTCTTTCCCCTGTATTCACAAAGTATAAAGTTAGTAAGCTATATGCCATTCCAGACTTACTGCTTTATTATTTTGACGATATAATTGTTGTAATATCAGGTGTTAACAGCTACCCATCTTGGCAGAAAATCTATCTCCTTGAAAGTTGAAGTCACATGTAGTTTCAGTCAGAAAGTTTAGGGTTGTTGTGTGATTATGTGTCTGACACAAAAAAGTCCCATTTCCACCAAACAGTATGGTACAGTATAGCACGGTACAATTCGGGATGGTACAACCTGATCCGGCTTGTGTTTCCACCACCAAAAGTACTTGATAGGTGTGGTGTATGCTGGAAAGAAGTGATCGACGTCATTCTCATGCAAAGAAACAAAGTTCAACGTTGTCTTTATGAATGTGTGTGAAAATATAAAATTCTGAAACATACATTTTTTCCAAAAAAAAACTTTGAGTGGACTTCACATTCACACAACCACAGTGCCAACAGGCCCAATGTTGCAGAGGCAGACCAGGAAGAAAGGAAGGAGGAGGAAGAAAGGGATGTTGATGATCCCCAAAAAGTTAACTCAAGGGCAACCCCCAAGAATGGAGGGGAGCCAAAGGGACAGGAACCTGAAGAACCCACTCCGAAGGAACAAGATCAAGTGGCCAAAGGCCAACGAGGCTGAGGAGTGGAGAAAGTTGGATGAACATCTGAGCGGGCTGCTGCAAAAAGCTATGTGTGGGTCAGTGGTAGCCAAGCTAATTCTGTTTGGGGAAATACTGTATGATGAATGCAGCAACAGGTACGGCGAGGTGACCATTAAAGAAGCCTTTATAAAATCAAAAGGCAGGAGAGAGAAATAGATTAATGACCTGGTGGTAAGCAGAAGGCAGCTCCGCAAGCGTTTGAGGAAGGCAGAGGAGTCTGAGAAGGAGGGCCTGAAAACTCTCTGGTATGAGATCAGAAGACGCCTTGCTAACCTCCGGAGGGTAAAACGCATCAGAAAACTGAGAAAAAGGAAGGAAAGGGAAAGATCAAGTTTCTTCAGGAATCCATTCCGGTATGCACACGGGCTCCTCGAGGAGAAGACAAGTGGAATTCTGGATGTCTCCAAAGAAGAACTGCAGGAGTACATCCGCACTCAGTACAGTGACCCAGCAAGGAACAAACCGCTAGATTCACCAGGGTATGTGCCCAGACCCTCAGAACCATCAGCCCTGTTTGACACATCACAACCAAAGTTCAGCGAGATCAGGCAGGTGATCCCGCAGGCAATATCTGCTTCAGCACCAGGTCCGAATGGAATACCATACAAGCTGTATAAAAGCTGCCCAGCAGTGCTGAAGCTGTTATGGTACCTGATGAGAATCAACTGGACTAAGCAGACTATACCATCTGAGTGGCAGAGGGCAGTGGCAGTCTCTATTCCCAAGCAAGCAGTTCAGGAGCATAGCTCTACTGAATGTGGAGGGGAAAATCTTCTTCTCTGTGATGGCAAGAATAATGGCCACCTACCTTACGGAGAACAACTACATCGATACCAGCTGTCAGAAAGCTGGGATTCCAGGCTTTCCAGGGCTGTGTAGAGCATGCTTCTATGATTTGGAGAACAGATCCAAACCACCAAGAGGGAGAAGAAAGATTTGCACTTTATATGGCTAGACCTAGCCAATGCCTATGGGTCAGTGCCACACCTGCTCATACCCTATGATTTGGAATTCTTCCACATCTCAGACAACATCAGGACCATGATCATGAATTACTATCAGGACATGCACATGTGTTTTGCACTGAAGAAAGTCACCACTGGTTGACAACAACTGGAAGTGGGGATCACAATGGGATGCTCCATTTCTCCCATCCTCTTTGTTGCAGCATTTGAGGTCATCCTGATCGGAGCAAGGCAGGTGGTGGGTGGAGTCTGGCAGCCTGCAGGTCAGAGGCTCGCGCCTTAGGGAGCTATATGGATGACATTACCTGCCTGATACAAACCGCCCCATGTACAACCAGATTGTATCCAGATTGGATGAGCTGATCACATGGGCCAGAATGAAGTTCAAGCCACAGAAGTCGAGGAGCCTTTCATTGCGAAAGGGGGAAAGAAACGACAGAGTCACCTTCACCATCAGTGGGGAAGATATCCCCGTCCAAAGCCTGGGAAGACTTTATACATCCGGTCTCTCAGACAAGGATATGGGGAAATTCATCCTTCAGCAGTTGTCAGAAGGCCTGTTCAAGATTGACGCAAGCAAAGTCACCTCAACAGCAGTAAGCCGGATGGAGGCAAAAGCTAACTCTTTCATCCGCAAATGGCTTGGCCTACCACTGTGCTTCTCAGCTGCTGGTTTGTATGGATGGAATTCACTCCAGCTACCCCTGAAATCCATCACCTTGGGCTATAGGCAGGAGATGGAATTAAGTGATTCCTCCGACAGGGCAGTGGCTGATGCAAATGGCAGAGTTGAGGCTGGAAGGAAATGGAGGGCTAAGGAGGAGGTGCAGAGGGTGATAGGAAGGCTGCAACATCAGCAAATTGTGGGCATGGTCCAGACAGGAAGGACAGGCCTTGGATGGAGGGAGCCACCCATCCTATGTTCCAAGGCAAGTAGGAAGGAGAGGAAGGACCTAGTTGTTGTAAGGTCTGTGGCACAGGGACAGCAGGGGCGGTGGACAACTTGGAAGGGTGTCATGAGCCGAGCAATCAGCTAGGCAGAGTTCTGGAAACTGCCACAAGCCTGGCTCAGTTTCCTCATTAGGGAAACATACGACACCCTACCAAGCCCTAAAAATCTCCACAAATGGCTTGGAACAGAGCAATCCTGTGACCTCTGCTGGACCATCAATGCCTCATGCCAGCATGTTCTGTCGGGCTGTAAAACAGCACTAACATAGAGTCAGCTCAGATGGCGGCATGACCAAGTGCCAAGCTGGCAGAGGTGATGGAGAAAAGTTTGCAGGAGGCAAATAATCAGAGTCCATTAGAGAGTCGATGTAGGATCCACTGCCCCTCCACTAGGAGAAGTTCTGGGTCAAGGGGCAACATGTCAATAAGCGGTGGTCCCCAGCTGAAGAACCTACGGCAAAACCACATGGTATGCGGTCAGGTTTAGGCCTGCCTCAGGGAAAAGGATGTCCCTGCCATGCATAGTCCACCATAGTCCACCGTAGGAGGTGCGACAGGCCTTGAGTTCCAGCAGAAAGACCACCTCACTGTAATTAATAATTGATTGTATAAACATAGTCCATATGACATCTACTGTGGCCAGATTGAGTTAAGTTCAGATTGTACCAGACATTGTAACAGATACCAAATGCCAATGAACCAGTGGGTTTCCAAATAAGATGAATTTAAGCGAGTTTACCCAAAAATAAAGATCAGTCCATTTAAGATGTAGATGACTTTGTTTCTTCATCTGTGCTAAAACATGATAAAAGCTGCTAAAAACATGAAAAAAGCTTTACTGATGAAGACAAACTCATATACACCATATACATACTAAGCCTTAGGGTGAGTAAATTTTCATTTAAGGGTGAATCTTGAATTTTTGTGTGTTCTTCATACAAAGCGATTATTTAATTTAATTCCTATTTTATTCCTGTTCTTATTTTTTCTTAAAATTTGTGGGTTAACACCCTCAACACCCCATGGGCATTATGTACAATCAATGTATGGAAAAGAGACGAGTACAATTTATACACAGATGAAAGAAAATCATGAAAAAACATGATGGTGAGTGAATAATGACAGGATTTTAATTTTTTGCTGAAATGTTCTCTTAAAGCAAAAATATATCAATAAATAAATAACAGTATAAGAGCCACTCAGGTAAAACAAGTGCTCACCAGGCAGCAGCTTTTCTATATTTTTTTTTATTGCTGCATAGATTATTCTAACGATGAGATGCAAGTCAATTTGGAAAGAAAGTGTTTGCTATAAGCATAAATGTAAATGAGAGTTGTAAAGAAATCCAAAGCTGAGCTATTTATTCCACTCCACCATCAGTGTAAACCTTTAGGGAGGAATCAAACACACTCATGGCAACCTACACATAGAAGTGTGTAAACAGAAGCAGCATGTCAGGCTATGTCATTTCAAAAAGCCATGTTCAAGTACATGAGTTACTTTTAATGCAAACAAGATGATGTCTTGCAGTCTTGGGGATGATGTTTTCCTGGCTGTGGATTCATTTTGGAATTGGTGACATCTTAACCACTACAATTATTTCCATGTCTGAATTATTTTTTTTTTTAAATGAAGTGAACAGTTCACTTTGCGTAGAAGAATTACTGATAGCTGACAATACTTTACATTTCTGTTAGGGATTTAGAGTGATATCTTATTTTTAACTTGGAAATATATATTCAAACAATTGCCATAATCAAGTATACTGTATGATTAAGGTTTCACACAGCTTGTTTTGCACTGTTAAGATGAGGTAACTGTTTTGAAATAAATCAAGTAGAGGAAGAATGTGAAAAAGGATTTATTAACCATGGGGAAATATTAATTCTTTTAAGATGTCTTCTTAGGCTGCCAAAACTGTGCCCTTACAATTACATGTTCCATCTGCCTCTTCCTCTTGCCAAATTAATTTAGGCTACTTTTGCTAATTCCCGGGCATTTAGATGACAAACTGGCAGCAAAAGCAGCAGGAAGAGGCTGCAGGAAAGAGGAAAGAAAGGCAGACCCAGAGTTTGCCTTAAATTCGACCTTGATGAGACTGTTTGTGGGATTCCAGTTGAAGGATTTTCGGTTTAGATGCTAAATCTTAATCAGATCCATTTGCCAATAATTAAAGCTGAGTGATTTTAGTGATTTTACTCAAATCCTATTAATCCAATTAATTTGGATAAACAAATAATAATTTCAGCTCCTAAAATGCCAAAAATAGAAACAATAAAAGTAGTCTATATGACTTTTGGGCTGTATTTCAAGTTTTTCAGAGCTGTATAATAGTTTTGTGTGGAAACAAATGAATGTTGCATTTTGGTCTGTTTCTTATTCAAAGCTTTGGTTTGAAAGATGTGGGAAGTTTGCAAATGAATCATATGGACTGCTTTTTATTTTTTATTTATTCATTTTTTCCCCATTAAAAAAAAGAGACATCATATGGGTGTGGAATGTTGAGCAAAGGCCTGTTCAGTTCAAGAACATTAACTGTAAATATAACTATTACGTTAACTTACGATAACTAACTAACTGTGACGAATGGGGCGGGGCCGAGAACCGTGGGAACGAGCGAGGCCGGTGGAGTGATTGGAAACCAGCGACACCTGCGACACTCACCGGTCTTGAGTCCCACGGAGGAGATGGAAGGATATAAAATGGGAGCGACGAGAGAGGACTGGGCCTGGGTTTTATTTTGTGTTTTGGTTTTGTTTGTGTTTATTTTATTATTAAAAGTCTGTTTGATTGTCCGCCGGTTCCCGTCTCCTTCTTCCCACGAAAGAACTGCGTTGCACTAACTTACGATCTCAGTGCTCACACCAACACATAATAACATTCTGTAAGTGCATGCTGCTGTTTTGTCATCTGCCACTTTATGTGTAAGGCTGTGAGCTTTGGTTGTCAGTGTTTTTATTGATAATCAGCTGAGAAAAAAATAATTGTAAAAATGTATTCCAACTTTGTACCTCTGTCCTGTTATCATCTCAGCTGTGGTGTGGATGCTGCTATTGTTTTGCAGTTCCATTTTTTTAAAACCATATCATTATAGTTATCATCTTTGGTGTGAACATGCCTTTGACAAAATGCCAACTGTCAATTGAGCTACTTTTAACTTTTGGTCCAACAATAGAGTTTGTGACGGTCAATCTGTCACTTTCTTTTTATGAATACTCGTTCTTATCGCTCATTCAGGGGTGGAATCAGGTTAGAGAAGCTGTGCCATCTGTGTTACTGCTGGAGTGCAGAGTTAATATCCCCAGTGTAGATCAAACGCACAATGCTGAAGTCAGCCTGAAGAGCTTACTCGTAAGCCATGTACACACACTCTCACATGCACACAAATATTCAAATGCAATCCTAGGTTGCCTTGATGGATGCTGGCCAATTTGTGGCTATTGACTAAAGCACGGAACTCACAGCATGGCTGTCTGGGAGGATGATGGGACATAATTGTTTAGGGGTATGTCTTGAATGATTTCTTATCTCATGCAATTGATGCAGTATCAGATTTTAAAGGAGAGAGGTGAAAAGCAAGAGACATTTGAGAAGCAAAAACTATTTTTTAATAATGTAACAAAAGAGGTGCTTGAAATTGATTGGATTCAGAAAAAAAATTGTGGCTTCTCTATACAGTAGGCTTGTGCATTATGGAAAATTGTTGATCTCTGTGAACTACTGTAGGGTTAGGTATAACTAACTATATCACAATACAATACACATTGTTTGATAAGCTTGTGTTTCCAGTACAGAGCCTCATAGAGGCGGACTAAAAACCGGGCTTCCTTGTGATCTTCCTTGCTCTGGCCAAACTGATAAATGCTGGTTCCAGTTTGTGCTTATTCGGATGACTAGCATCTTTATAAATTGATGTAATGTAAGTGTAAAAATGCGAATAAGAATGTCAACAAATACAAATGTAAATAAAGAAATGTTGATAGAGGGCTCAACAAAGACACTGGAAACACTTTAGTTTAAGGACTAATTCTCATTATTAACCAGTTTCATAATAGCAAGCTACCGTTTTAGCCCTGCCTAAAAAATCCTTAACACAGAATTGCTGAAAAACTGTTTAACAATCTTACTCCACTATTCAGTACTACATAATTTACAGTTTTTGTATTGTTTCAGCAGTACATTTGTAACATTTATAATGCTTTTAGAAACAATGCTTAATGCTGGTAACTTATAAACCCTTTACATCTCAGCAATATTGTTAAATTGGAAATTCTTTATTCAGACTAGCTGTGTTTGACTATAGTTGTTTTTTATGTAGCTTAAATGATTTGCATTTATTTGTATTTTAAGTTTTTTTTCCGTTTTTTTTTTTTTTTTTTTTTTTTTTATAAAGTGTAGTATGCTACTCAATTGAAGGAGTGTTTGATATCCATTCAAATAAAACAGCTGTTTTAGCCAAGGTCAAAGCAGGTAAACTAGTGTGTGTGTGTGTGTGTGTGTGTGTGTGTGTGTGTGTGTTGATTTGTATGTGAAACCCTTCTCATCCCACAGATGTCTGTAATGTTTTTGTGCCATTTATTAAACAACAGCAGCTAATCTCATCTTTGATATTCCAGGGTTTTGACTGAGACAGCAGGACGCTATTGAATGCAGCACATTTAAGTATTAGACTTTCAAAGCATTTCAAAGATCACTAAACACTATTTTTATATCTTCAGTCTTTAGGCTTTCATTTTAGGGATATTATGAAAATATTTGGGGTTACTTGAGGGTTTAATTATCAGTTTCAATTAGATCAGAGATTACTTGACTGGAGAAAGTGTCAGCAGTCCAAAGTGGCCCGCATTTTCACAAAATTCCTAATTAATTACCTACTATGTAATATAATACATGTAAAGTTAGTATATTCTTAATTAAAGTTTTTTTTTAGATTTATTCAAGAAAATTCTATATTTATTTATTTATTAGGGGTATCTGGGTTGGCTGATAATTTTGTTTGGGCCGTTTTTTGTCTACTGAGGATCAAACATTACTTTGGTTACTTTATGTTATTTGAAGGGCAAGATAGTTCCTAATTTTGTTATCTCAAATTAATCATAAACCTAATTACGTGCCATCAATATTCTGATTCTATTGAGCGGTATTAATCATCCAAAAAGGCTTGTCTAAAACCCTCAAAGAATATGTCCTTGTCAAATGTTAGTAGCACGAACATCAATTATGATTCATATCAGGACCACAAATGGGACAGTGTGAAAATACTATCTAGTTTATCTGCGAAGTTTGGCTGGTGCTCAGTTGCCCACAGAAATACACTCTTCCTTCAAAGAATGGAAAGGTTTGGTGGCATTTGCATCACGTTTTGATATACATCAGTTTGATAAGCTCTTTATGAAATATGGACTATATTTCCAGCGTGATTTATTGTCATGAGTTGGCTGGTGTATGTGCTATCGTGGTTGGCCTCTTTGGGACACTGCACAGGTAGGGCAGATTTTGAATTAGCTTGACAGTTGCACTATTAAAAATGTGCAATTCGTTGACCTTGCCGGATTTGATTTAGTGTTTTGCTAATAGTACTTGCAGTGCAATTCAGACTTCTTAAGAGCTTGGGTAATATTTCGATTAAACCCTCTGCTTTTGCTCATTTTTAATTCATAACATGCCAGTAAGAGTGCAATTAATATTCAAGAAATTCACAACATTCTCTGGAAGTGAGATCACACTTGAACCGTGCATGGTGGAAGTGTGCATATAAAAGCATAAGTGATGTAGTTCTTCCACTGACAAAAAATGAACCCTGTGGCTCAACAGCAAACTATTTGTAATGAAATCATCTTAGTAGACAGTAAATCAACTACAAGGTTTTGCAAAATAGTATTAACAATCGTAAGGTGTTGATATCCCACAATACTTGATTACCATATTTGCAATTCATGGTAGTCCACACTGAGGTCCTTTTTCAAAGGGGTTGCACTAAGATATAATTGCAGAAGGCCGATGATAACAATTCTGCACATTGCTCATCATCAATAAACTCAATATTTGTCATATTTGAAATTATAGTTATTGCTGCAGTCTTTCTCTGCAGTCAAACAATGTATAATAGACTCCCTTATCTGTATCTTTGCCTTATATAATCTAGCCCCACATGGCTAAAAGTACATCAGATATTTGAGTGTGAAGTCTGTGTTATTGAGTTATATCCTGGACTGCTCTCTAAACACAAGACTCTCTTCGAGTTGTAAGAACTGTGGTGCTATGGATAGTCCACGTGTTTGTCGCAATTTTATAATGCTGAATATGTTTTTTTTTATGTTTTTAATATGCATTTTTTTATTGCTCTTTACAATAAGTTTCTATTAGTTAACGGTAGTTAATGCATTTACTAAAATTAACAAGCAACTCATTTCCTACAGTATTTATCATTCTACAAACTGGCTAACTGTTCATTGTTGGTTTACGTTAGCTCATGTCCATTAAATAATGTTAACAGAAGCTTTTCATTTCAATAATGTATTAGTAAATGTTAAAATCGTTAAATAAGCTTAATACATGTTTAAAAAAATCACTGTAAAGCAATGTACTGTAGTTAATTTTAACAAATGAAACCGTTTTCTAAAGTTACTGCATTTTTTATCATACACACAAATTTTCTCACAAACCTCCTATTGTCCCACATGACAATTAATAAGTATTTTTTATAAATTATTTACTATTTTAAAATATTTGTAAAAATCTATTAATCTATCTACAAACTCGATTCCAAAAAAGTTGGGACACTGTACAAATTGTAAATAAAAACAGCAAGGTCTTCCCTGAGAGAGACGACGTCTGGATGGAAGCATATGTTGTTCTAGAACTTGGATATACCTTTCAGCATTGATGGGACCTTTCCAGATGTGTGAGCTGCCCATGCCACACGCACACATGCATACCATCAGAGATGCAGGCTTCTGAACTGAGCGCTGATAACAACTTGGGTTTTCCTTGTCTTCTTTAGTCCAGATGACATGGCACCCCAGTTTTCCAAAAAGAACTTCACATTTTGATTTGTCTCACCACAGAACAGTTTTCCATTTTGCCACAGTCCATTTCAAGTGAGCTTTGGCCCATAGAAAACGCCTGCGCTTCTGAATCATGTTTAGATATGGATTCTTTTTTGTCCTATAGAGTTTAAGCCGGCAACAGTGAATGGCACGGTGGATTGTGTTCACCAACAATGTTTTCTGGAAGTATTCCTGAGCCCGTGTTGTGATTTCCATTACAGTAGCATTCCTGTATGTGATGCAGTGCCGTCTAAGGGCCTGAAGATCACGGGCATCCAGTAATGTTTTCCGGCCTTGACCCTTACACACAGAGATTGTTCTCGATTCTCTTAATCTTTAGATAATATTATGCACTGTATATGATGATAACTTCAAAGTCTTTGCAATTTTTCTCTGAGAAACTCCTTTCTGATATTGTTCCACCATTTTTCGCCACATCATTGGGGGGATTAGTGATCCTCTGGCCATCTTGACTTCTGAGAGACGCTGCCACTCGAGGCTCTTTTTATACCAAATCATATTGCCAATTGACCTTATAAGTTGAAAATTGGTCCTCCAGCTGTTCCTTATATGTACATTAGGGATGCACGATAATATCGGCACAATATCGTTATCGGCCGATAAAAGCTTAAAATGACCATTATCGGTATCGGCCGATATGAATATTTCTGCCGATGAGCCAAACCGATATTCTCCAAGTGAAATAATTGACCTGTTTTTCAGATGTGAATGTCTGTCTACATTTGTAAAATAATAAATTTATGGTAGAATCAGTACAGAAGAGATACATGGATTTCTCTTCAGTAAAATTAAAGTTTAAATATATCAGTATATATTTGTATATATATCGATATCGGTATCGGCATCGGCCAAAATTATTTTGAAAATATCGGCATATCGAATATCGGCCAAAATCCAATATCGTGCATCCCTAATGTACATGTAACTTTTCTGGCCTCTTATTGCTACCTGTCCCAACTTTTTTGGAATGTGTAGCTCTCATGGAATCTAAAATGAGCCAACATTTGATATGTTATCTATATTCTATTGTGAATAAAATATACGTTTATTAGATTTGTAAATTATTCCATTCCTTTTTTACTCACAATTTGGACAGTGTCCCAGCTTTTTTTGGAATCAGATTTGTATTTAATGATGTATGTATCTTCAAAGAAAATGTATTTTGTCAGGTTGTACTGGCAGATTTTAAATCATTTAAAAACAAGGAAACATTTCTTGTGCAGTCTGTCAAAATACACTTATAGACTTAGGATATGATTTATCAGAACATCGCAATATCATATGCAAGCTTATTCATCTTAATTTTATTAAAGACATTTATAACATTTATTCTTAAAACATATAACAAAAATACTAATTAAAAGTTCATTATGAAGAATTTTTGTAGACTGAATGTCATTGGCTTTTCATTTACGTGGATCTTTTGTTGTTCTAGAGAGTCAGTGTATTCTGACAGCTACCATGATGGATGTCATTTGAAATGATAAAAAAGGTTCTGAGAGACATAATTAAACAATAATTAGATCTGTTTTGTTTATTCAGATGAATTTAGGATGGATGAGATCTACATTGTTAATCTTTGCCGCTAGAGATTCACAAAAGCAGCCCAAGGTCACCTTGAGAGTTTTGTCAGAGTAGTGATGGCTATCAGAGCGAAGGGACTTCAGCATCTTGGCATGGACCCAATACTCAGTGTTGACAGCAGGCAATTACACAAATAAGAAAAGCTTGGCCTTTAAATAGAACCAACGTAATATGAGGGAAAAGAGCAATTTCAGACATGTCTGTCAGTTTGTGGTGACAGACCAAATATTAGGAGGCTGGTGGCCAGCTTTATTGAAGATGCTACTCGGCTCGTTCTCTCATCTTGCAGAGCTTTGCATTAGTGGTCCAGTTGAAGCATGAACAAGAGAGACACCCCTTGATGACAGACAGCCATGAGCCTCATCCAATCAGTGCTCTGAGGGGGCGGGCCATTCCTTTCCAGCAGCCCGCTGAGCACACTCCGCTTATGAAAATAATCAATGGGAGCTCAGTCTCTCTGCCGCTTTAACTTGTGCTGGATTTAAATTGCCTCCACTCCACTCCATGCCTATCCAAGGTTGAAAATAAGCTGTTTTGTGCTGTAATTACCCAGTGATCAAAGAAACAGCAAGCAGAACACAGGTGGCTGTGTTTCTGTGCAGAAGAGAAAAGGGAAAGGAAGAAACACCAGCTGCTGCATCCAAAGAACAGTTTGAAGAATGTGCAATCCTGCCTGCTTCATCTTCACGGTGTGGCTGATTGGTCTGCTTATCTATCCAGGTACTGTTATCGTCTGTTGTATGCATGCTGAAGCTGGGCATATCATATTTGCCTAAAACTAAACTGGGATATGAGGGACGAAAAATGTGTTTTAGTGAGTAAGCAAGACTTCTCTAGCATGGTACATTTCAAATGTGATCAAAGTTGCAAGAAGTGTGCCATGCAGGATTCCTGCGAGGTGGGATGTTTCAAAGGTTGCATGCAGCGTGAGGGTGATTTTTCTTTGTTACCGGAGGGACATCCCAGAGGAATGTCAAAACTCACTCAGGTAGGTTAATGAAGAATGACAGTGGAGACAAATTAAATGGAGCAAGCACAAGACATCACGCAGTCACCGTTTACCCGCTTTCATGAGTCATGTCAGAGGATGAGGAGTGCTCTTTTGGCATTTTGATAAGCTTATATTTGCAGGTTTTTCAGTAAAGTCAGAATTTGAAATGCCACTCTTTGTATTTTGTATCTGTGTTTTTGATATAAAGGAAAGCACTTTTTTATACAGAGGATTTATTAATGAGTTAAGTGTTTTTGAAGGTGATAAAAAGCTAGACTGTTATCTACAGGTTACCTCAGGCAAAATATTGGGATTTTAGGCTACAGGGACATTTCAAGTGTACAACTGCAAAGAAGATTTTAAAAAGAAGAAGAAAAAAAGGCATGAATATGATTCGTGGTCACAATAATTGAAATGTGAACTTGAAATTCTCTGTGACACCGCATTCTCACAGAAATACACACAGATCAATATTCAATTTTAAAAGAAATAAGGTTTCTCTCATTGCAGTAACCTCTTTTAGAATTGCTGTAGTGACTGCAAAAGTAGAATCTTTTTAAACTAACCAAGGTAGAAAAAAAACTTTTACCCATTTCAGAAAGGTCTCTTTGTATGTGCTGCAACTTAAGATTTTATAAATTACCTTTTCCTTTCAGGTTGCCTAAATAATGGACTCAGCTAGTGGTTTAAAGAAAGAAAATACCTCAGTACTGGAGCCACCGGTTGATACTTTTAATCACAGGTGGTTGTTTGCTTTGACTTAATTAGCAAACTGCCAAAATGTGTTGGCCAACCATCAAACAGCGACCCCTGTTTGATCACAGTTAGGCCTTAAGCTGTGATTTAATTTCATAATCAACGGGAACCAAAGAAATTATATAAATAACTGTAAGAGAGAAAAAATAATTTCTTTGCAAATAAAAAAGTTTAAGTCTTAAGTCTTAATTTCAGTTCTGAACTAACTTAACTTTAAAAATGACCTGATTTTCAACATGTCTTAAATAAAGGGTCAAGCATGACCCTTTTAGTCTATAGTAAGCTGTTTATTTATTTATAACTTTATTACTGATATATATATATATAAGTTTAGTACGGCTCTTAAAAAAATATTTTTCTAGGTGTCCTGTGATGTCATATTTAGTCACTATAGTGAATGTTTTTTATATTGATTTATTTATTTTTACTTATAAAGACAATTGTTCTCAATTGCTCAAAGTTCTTTTTCGAGGTATCCTGCCCCTTTCGTGCTAAAGCAATTGAGATGAATATGAATGTTAACAGATGCCTTTCACCAGTATTATCGTGGTGTCCTCCCACTAAATAACAGACATTTTTTGTGACATCATAAGGAGATTGTATAATTTTTTTTTTGACCAAATCTACACTTTCCTAACAAAATGCTTTGCATCTGAAAGATTAGATTTGTCTGCAATTTGTCTTACAATACCTGTAGTATTGTAAAACTTGGACTTAAGTTATATTTACCAGTCTGCATTCCTGAGTAATTCACAATAACATTGACTATCTGAAATCCAGTATTGGCCTGAAGAGTTATTTTTGAAAAAAAAAAAAAGAGTAAAATTTTGGCACTTAAAGCAAGACATTTTCAAAGTCTAAATATGCTTTTTAGCAGTAAACTTTGATGGCCCCCATTAAAGTGTCATTTTGTGAGTGGTGCAAATGTTGCAACTTTCAGGCCAGTGAGATTGTTCCACCCACAGAAACAATAGATTTATTGTCAGCTGTAAATTATATAAGTAATTCATTATGATTGACAGCTCAGTGCTTCTGGAAACTCGTGTTTGCACCCTCAGCCTTTGGAGGCATAATGAGCCTTGAAATAACATCTTTCAGGCACTCAGAAACATCTAACAGAATCACTCTGATGGAGGCTGATGGTAATATATTTATGGAGTAAACAAAATGCAGATTACTGCTTCTCAACAATATCAAAGTCTGAGAGGGAGCAGATGACAAGACCTCGATCAGAACTTCAAATAAATTGTGATGCAACTGACATGTTAGTTTTTGCACATGGTTCTGTAGGTGGCCCGATCTTCATCCAGAGTCATGTGGTCGAAACTTTCAAAAAAATCTGTGGCACTTATTGATTAAATTACATTTTTGATGACACTCCACACTTTGCTAAATATTTTGCAGCTGATGGCTTCTCTTTCCAGTTTTGATTCTGTATTAATGGATCTATTACTGGTGGCTAAAGGACACATGCCTTATGACTGTTCCAGTTTTTATTTCATTTCACAACTTTGTTTTTGTTGTTGTTGTTCATCAGCAACAGCGAAGCCAATGAATGTAAGAAAGTGTGCGAGAGTTATGCACATAAAGCCATGATTACTTGAGATAAAGACTATTAATAATGAATATTTATACTTGCAGAACTGGGGGCTGAAGATAATGGAGACCCCATAAATCTCTAAAATCATTATATATTTAAATATTAATTATATATTTGTTGTCAAAGTCAAATCGACTCCTTCATAACCCTGATCTAACATTAATGGATTTGGAAAAACAAAATGAAAGCGACAATAGATAACATGTTTTTTTGTCTCAGTTCTATGGTTTACTGCTTCAGGTTTACTTTTGTTTTTGTTGTTATTTCTTATAATAAATTACTATTTTATGTTCATCCTTTATATATTTTAGGCACAATCTATGGGGCAGACCAGATTTACACTACATTTTCAGCTTGTATTCTGTGTCTGTTACAAATAAAAACTCCAATGCTGAATCGATTGAATACTAAATGCTAGAAGAAGATTATAAGCAGACTATATTTTAAAGTTTTTATTATATGTGAAGTATGTAAATTCAGACTCAGCAATTCATGAAAAATTGCTAACTGTAACTTGATTTAAAGGGTCTTGTCAATATATATTGATCATCATCAGTGAACTGTTGCCACAGATAAAATATTATGAATAATGTGAATAATATAACATTAGAAGACAAATTTAAACATAGTATGTTTTAGGTGCATACAAATTTCATTTAATTAAGTTTTAATATTTTATTTTAGATATTTCATTTTTTTTTTCTTTGATTACTGTGAAGTGTGAGCTAACCGTTTCTAACAGTGAGCCTGCTTTTCCATTTTTGTTATTTTTTGCTGAAGCATTTTTTTTTTCATGTGCGTTTCAATTTGAAATCGTCTTTTTTGTAATTAATGTTCTTTTGAATGAATCCCAAACGCATGCTCTGAACATCATACAAGGACATCATCTAGAGTATTTGGTATGCTCTGAGAGTGTTGTCTGATGCCCCTGTTCCACTGGGCTGTCATTTAAAATAATGTTTGTGTGACCTTGCCAGAGGTGGTGAGTGCCCCATGACAGATTCATCCCTCCTTTTCTCTGACTCAACTCAGCATGTGCGTGTATGTTTTATGTGAACATAAGTGGCAATTTGGAAAGCTCAGCAAAAAAAGAAAAAAAAAAGAAAAAAGCAAATAAGAGCCTCATACCTACTATAGACAGATAAACGTTTGTCCTTGCACAGTCCAGGCCAGGAGGGGAGGGGGATACAGGCGAGGCAGACTGGCTTGCCGCAGAGCCTGGTGTCCATTTGCCATCATGAGAGCCCTGTGCACTTCAAGAGTGGCATGGTTTGTTGAGCTCTGGTCATTTGTTGCCCAATCTACTTGGTTGGCCACAGCTTGGGCTGTTTCTGCTCCTGTGGAGGTTAAAGCAATTCTAAAGGATTGTTTGCAGATAATGCACCCAGTGTGTGGCACCCTGTTGTCTTCTCTCTGGCTCTCCAGATTTTCACAAGTTTAGCTCCATGCAGATAAACCCATTCAGTAGAAGGAAGCAGGCTTCATGGAAGTAGACACTGCTTGCCACAGTCTGATGTTATTATTGGAAATTATTTTAAATACATTTTGTCATATTTTGTTGATGCTCTTGAATCATGGCTAAACAGCAACAGCAAATTGTTCTGAAAATTAAATAAATGTGATTTCTCATCTGCAAAAAAATAAATAAAAATAAATTATATATATTTTTTTTCTTTTGTGAAAATATTCTATTATTTTTTTGCCCTTAAAATGTCTTTACATTGTTAAACTAAGATCATATAACTTGAGAAGCATAAATTTCATAATGTTTTTCAGAGAATATATAGTGTCAATACTTGTAATTTTATGTTGAATTACAATTGTTTTTCTCACATATTATTATTATTATTATTATTATTGAATATTATTATTATTGAAGACTCTGAGCATAACTTGTTTTTTCTATAACAAACTATAAACTATTTGCTAAAAAAAAGTGAATAAAGTTAAAGTATATATATATAATTTTTTTTTTCAATATAGGTCAGAATTCAAGGATGACAATAACAGGTCCAGCAAGAGAGGTTACTGTAGATCACTGACACTTGAATAAAGAAACCAGCGGTTGCCTTCACTAGGTTCTATAAAAATCTTGTTAAACCCAAACTATAAAGACATTCTGATTAAAATCGTTGCGTAGACTCAAACAGCATGAAAAGTCACCTTGTTGTTTGCTGATGTGATTATTTCTTCTGGCATACTTCAATAAAATACATTATCATGTTTTTGCCATCATCAATTTATTTAATATTAAAAGTTGTCGAATTTGATTTTGAATTAATTTGTGTAGGTCTGATTAATGTTTACAAGCTGTCCACGCAGAGAAACCTCAGGCACTCATCAGTTCCACAGTTCCAACTTTATCATTACAAAAAGACAGAGCTGATTATACTTTGATATATGAGGTTTGTTACTGCATTTACATCAGTCACATTACACTATTTTTCTTTGTTTGTATGTACTTTTATTCAATACATTATAGGCCAGATTTAGCTTGCACCAACAAAAAACTATTTTATTTTAATGTCTGTTAGGATTTACTAAAGTCTTCAAAGTCAGTCAACATTTCACAACATTAATAATAAAAAAAATATATAGTTTTTTTTATGTGAACTAAAAAAAATAATAAAGGTATTTATTATTAATTATAATATTAACATTATTATTATTATTTTTTTATTGAAAATGGTTCAAACATGGCACTTGCATTTTGAATTGAATTTTTTGTTATTGACACTCATTGGTCTCTGTAGATTTGATACAGATTATCTTTTAATTATTCGATGTTAAGACGTTTCTCTTTTTTTAAGCAACCAACACATTTTGTGCAATTTTTTGCCTATGTTTGGTCTATTTAAAATCTGAAATAACTGAGTGGTATGTCCACCATTTGGGCAGTCTCTAGAGATGATGCCTGACAAGCATCAACCAGAACTTTTACTGTCATAAAGTGCATGGAAGAAACATGATTCTAGTCTTGCTGGTAAATGCACTGTTAAATGAATAAAATAAAAAGAGAGGTCAGTTTTAGTGTAATCAGTGAGTGCAGATGATGCTTTATTCCAACAGCTGTCAGTTTGCATTTAGTGTTTCATGGCTCTTGGGTATTCTGTCAGAGAGACTACACAAAGGCTGTTGTGATTGGAGGAAAGCTATTTTTCCAGGGCAATCTGCACAACATTTGATGTCATTGCTCTAAAAAGGAACATCTTCCAGTGGGCAATGTCATTGGCTCCTTTTTGTTTGGGTTTATTTAAGCCCTAAACAGTCAATATACTGTATGTTATGTCATTAGGACATAATATCCTAATGATTTTTGGCATAAAAGAAAAATTATAATATAATAATAATTTTGACCCATACAATGTTTTTTTTTTTTTTTTTTTTTTTTTTTTTTTTTGGGCTATTGCTAAAAATATACCCCTGCCACTTGAGACTGGTTTTGTGGTCCAGGGTAACAAATAAATGAGGAACAAATGGAGCCATGTCATCTGTTGCATTGTCAGGAGATTGTAATGAATTTAATGCTGTTTCCTTTGTCTAGTTTAGAGTTTATGAAATGCAGCATGTAAAATGCTACTCTTAATTCCCTCCACTTAATTAAGATTCAACGCGCTCATTGCTTGATTTCACAGTCTAATCACAAGTCATGTAGGTCAGTTTGTTGCCCACAAATGTTATGCATTTTTTCTTTCAAAACACAGTGTATTAGCAATTATGAAGTCTTCCTCCTGTTTCAAAGCATGTTTCAGGTTCTTGAAAATCATTCAAGGATTCTTTACCTTCCTTGTCATTCTCCCACCAACCTCTCAATCTGGATACACATCTTATTTGGTAACTGCCCACTAAGGGAAGGATTTCTTGTCCCAGATTCAGTGTATCCAGATGTTCACCGAACTCTCAAACTGGTTGTACTTATATACTGTAAATAATAATGGAGAGTTCATTATGATCGAAGTTTTCATCTTTACTTCTTGAAAAATGCTGCTTGCTGTTGAGAACAACATCAATACGAATAGAAACACACTTCTATTGATCGACAAACAGTCTTTTGTCTGCAGGGAGGGTTGAAGGAGAACGAGCTATTAGGGTCACATGATCAGTGTTAACTGTAGAATCATTGTGAAGATGGAGCCCAGTGCTCAGAAGGTCATTGATTTGATCTTCAGCGCTAGAGTGTTGACAGTGTTTAAGTCAGCTAAAAAAAAAAGTCTGACCCCTGTCTGCCCTATGGCTGTTGCAGAATAGCTGATTGTAGCCACCAAATGCTCTGTTTGTAAGTGAATGCCCATTCAAATGAAAAAATGCATCCATGCAAACATCAGTGTCTTTCACCTTTAACCAACCTTGAAAGTATTTTCTCTTTTATATGGCCAGCGTTAGTATGTGGAAGAGAAGCGTTCAAGTAATCTGTTTTGGAATTAGAATTTTAGACACTCAAAGTGTTCAACTAAAGGTCTTCAAATCTCCTTTATTATTTCCATATCTCAATACGTTTCTTGAATGTGTAACTAGGCAGTAGTAAAAGGCGAAATGCATTTTGCCTACTGTCAAATGCTCACTGAAATGAGGCAAAATGCATTTTAATGCACAATCTTTTATTAAGTGCAAAGTGATCTGTATTTTCTGAATTAGTGGGAAAACATGCACCATGTCAGTCAGTTTTCTATGTGCCTCGTCCCCTTGGGAAATGAACACGCTGTGTAGCTGGGGTGCTACTTGCTCTGAATATTTGCACTTCTTGCTCTGAAATTTTCCTTTTAATTAATGTGAATTGGAAAAGTGAGTTTCTGTGACATAATGAGGCCACACATGTTAGATTTCAACACCTTAACCTTGAAAACTCCAGAAGCGTTTCAGTATAGCCTGGTTGTTTTAACAAAATGATTTTTTTTAGATGTTTTCTGTTTGTGGTCATTATGTGCTTGTTTTAATCTAATTTTTATCCATCAACATGACTTGATAGGGAGTAATTAGTCTTGTGACTCTCATCAAATCAAATTGTGCTCAGAAACCGTTAACTGCCATCTGCTGTTAATCATGGCTGATGAAAGCCCATTCTTCAAAGATTAATTCAGTCGAGTTATCAGCATTCTGAATTCTGCTTACTAAATAATTTGTATATAGGCTAACCTATCTACAGGGCTTGTAATTTGGTGTGAGGTTGAGGGTATTGAACTGGGCCAAAACAGGTTTTATAATTGGTGCCAATTCTCATCGTCAAGTAAACCAGAATCCCCAAATCTGAGCCACACCTGAGCCTTATATAGCCCAGACCCGAATGTTGACACAAATTATGCCAATAAAGTACATTAAACTGAATAGAAAATCAGAATTAAAACCCACAAATCATGTAACTGTCCCTGAAGGCGTGCATTTCTCATTCAAGACACGTATCACCGGAAACACAGTCGTAATCTATGACGAAACTGGCGAGAGCCATTGAGCGTTTGATATCGCTACCGCAAAACTTGTTGTAAAACTTCTTTACTGCACATTTTTAAATTGTTACTGTAGCTACAGAGGATGGAGACACAAACCACCGCCGTCGGTGTGTGAATGAGTTGTGTGAATGGGTGAATGCGAGGCCATTGTAAATCGCTTTGGATGGCCATGGGTCTGTTGAAAGCGCTATATAAATGCAGTCCATTTACAATTTACCATATCGCCAATAAATGATTTGAATTTGGATCTGTTCCTCACACAAAGCATCACACGAATACAGAGGATTTAAATAAAAATAAATTACTTTCAAGATCATTTTATTTAATGCTTGAGCATGACACCATACTAATAAAAGTATGTGCCTCCACTCTTAAGCTGTCATTCACGCTTGATAATGTTTCATTATGTTTTGATTTGGCATTTCAAAGATTACATTTTAACAATACTACACTTCCATTAAAATGTATGTGATCATTTAAACATTATCATGCAATATTGTATTCATCTTGTTTATCATGGGTCACATAATATGCTGCCAAAGATCATAGCCTGATTTGGGCCACATATCACTGGACTGATCTGGGCCACACTCCTCCCACCAACAATCGGCCCTCATATTGTTTGCCTGATCCACGACGTGCCGTCATTGCCACACATGGCCCATCTCTGGCTGAAAAGTTACATGCCATTGCTGACAGGAAGCCTGCAGTGCCAGCTTTGTGGGTGCTACTTGCTATGTGGGTACTCAAGTAGTTTTTTGGACAGGTACCTTTTACTCTACTTACACTACATTTTTTGATAATGTAATGTTACTTTATCTTAAGTATATTTTTTCAGTACTCTTTCAACCAGTGCATTATGTTGTTTCCCTAGTTGTATCAAGGTTGTTGGGAAAAGACCTTGCTCTATACTCACGTCAGGGTCACTGGTATTGCACTGCAAGCTCTAGTATGCTGCCAATGCTTTGGAAAAGTATTGATTTATTATGCTGGACAAATAAAGAGAGACCTTCAACTGAACTGAAATTGCCTTAAGACAGTAACTCGGTTGGAACAAGCAAAATAGCTGTGAGGAAGGTCTGCCGACCTCTGCCTTCATGTTCGCAGCTGCTTCTTTTTCTGAGCCATAGCGAGATGTAACAGAAAAAATAATGTGCATATGAGGTGCAAAGCATTCAGAATAGGTGGAATTTTAAATGTATGCATCTCTTGGGTGTTATGGGAACTGTAATGTTAGAGCACACCTTGCTTTAACAACCCAAAAGTTTGTTGTCTGTTGCAGAAGTACAGACGTCCCTCTCGATGATAGCAGAGGAGCGGATCCAGCAAGAGCTTGTTAGGGCGACCTGGAATGAAAAAGTTTATTTTAGGAGTCATGGCAGTAGAAGCAACGCAACTATGAGGACATGTGAATAATCCCGCCCTCTCTAAAGCGATACTAAACTGCAGTGAAAACGCAAACCGTGCCGAGCAGAGCCGTGCCATACCGTACTGAGCCATGCCGTGCTGAACCGAGTCGTACAATGGTTGCCTCTTCCACCTACATTGTTTCTCTAGCTAATTAAGAATGCAACAACTGTTGTCCAGTACACAGAAGTGTGCTCAGCGATGGAAAAACTCTCTTTGAATGTGGTGGAATATACTGGTTTTGCTTTAAAACCCTTATTTTACTTTGAGCGAGCATCAAGTGGTGAAGCAACAGGTCTTGCCATTGCACAAAAGTAAACAAAAGTTAACTTTTTTTACTAAATATTCTGAATAGATTTTACACTATGTACACTTATGTGTACTTACAGTGCATTTACATAAGAAAGGACCGAGTAATATAAGGTAACAACATTGGTAAAGGTTAAGTTTGGGGGTAGACAAGTAAAGTTAGAATATTTGTATTTAAGGAAATATTTAATATAAATCCTTTAGGTTTGGATAAGGTACAAAGGTGTACCTTTTGTGAGCATTGCTCATCTTGTCATCTTGTTGGAAAATGTTATGTCTATGAGTCTTTCAGTGAAACTCTCTGACACTGTTGTTATGTTCTGTTTTGAAAGCTGAGCTCAAGTCTGACAGAATACAAGACGAGTTTAAAATTGTTGCCACATGTCTTGTGATGATGACACCCAGAATAAAATTTTAATCAAGACCTGGGCTGGTCACCAAAAGGTTGTGACCTTGAGCATGGCATTTAACTTCAGTCTAAAAGAGCCTAATCATTGCATGATTCCTACACGTTTTCACTTTTTGTGTGTGTGTGTTTGTTTGAAGCAGTTGGTCTCAGCTGTGTTGAACTATTGTTATAAGCGCTTGATTGTAAGCTAGTGGAAAAGATGGCTTCTCAGGATAGAGGCCAGAGAACCCAGCACCAATTACATACTCAAAGTACACAGCGGGACGGTGTGCATGCAAACACATCTTCCTGCCAAACCACCCATCTAATGAGTGGCTAAGTCATGAACCACTGCACAAATTCACACAATACCCACCCACCGTGTGGCAACAATGAAGACAACTCGACTCCAGGTGGATTGCATGTCTCATACCATTCAAATAATGAAGTTATCTTCTCTCATAACCCTTGATGGCACCATGTTTAAAGTGACCACATGCTTCATTTTCCTGCCAGGAGAGTGGAATGTGTCTCATCTGACCTAGAATGGATCTTTGTCTGTAATCACTGTATGCTAATGTGATCTAAACTCAAACATTTTGACCAGCTCTTCTATGTTACAAATTAATTTATCAAGTTTATAAGCCTATTATTTTTGCCTTTCTAACTATGCACAATTTTGTGTTTAATTCTTTGTGACCCTGGACCATAAAACCAGTATTAAGTCACTGGGGTAAATTTGTAGCAATAGTCAAAAATACATTGAATGGGTCAAAATGATAGATTTTCCCCTCAGAATCCAGATTTTCAAATAGTTGTATCTCGGCCAAATATTGTCCTAGCATAACAAACCATACACCACTGTAAAGCTATTTATTCAACTTTCAGAAAATGTATAAATCTCAATTTCGAAAAATGTACACTGATGTCTGGTTTTGTGGTCTAGGGTCACATTTGCATTTAGAATTGTTTTCCCTGCTGTTTGAGACCCTGTCAGAACATACAATAGTGTTGAGAAGCATTGATCTGAACACATGAATAGAAGAATCTTTGTACCACTAGAGAAGTTTTGATATTGTCTGTTGGTTGTGTTTTATGTTGGTCTGCCCTTTTCAACCTTCCAGAGACATGGCAAAAAGAAATTTTTTTGCAGGAAAAAGAGCAACTGTAGATTTCAAGTATTTTTCAAGCTGAACATGGCATGCCAGAGCAGATGGGCCTGTAGAGAGAGGGCTGTGAAAGGGGCATGATGTTATTCTCCGAACAGCCTGCAGACAGAAGGCAGAGCGTAACTACCTTAACCGAGAGGCAATCAGAACCGACACATTTAACTCCTGACCTTGCAATGAGGAATTTTACTTGATTGAAGGATGGCACACCATCATTTCTTCAGGTAGTGTCTTTAGTCCCCCATGTAGACACAAACCTTTGATTCTCAGTGTGTTGTCAAGATTAGGTACAAGTCACTGCATTCTTTTTGTATAAGACTCGTTTTTCTTCACTGTCTCTGATCTGTTTTTATCCAAATGATATGTAATAAATGTAAATACATGAGATTATCTATAATTTTAAGTCTATGCAAGCGCCGCGAGAAGCCTTTGTATGAAATTGTTATTGTATTCCATGTTTTTTTTCGCAAATTACAGTGTGGTTGATGTCTTCAGTTTTAACTACATGCTTTAACGCCACATGACAGAACTGTCTTTATTTTTTATTTTAGAAAAACAAATGTGGTCATTTGACCAAGCAAGCTTTATATTATATTGAATATAAATTGGAAAAAAAAAGAACATCCTTTATAAATTTATTTAAAGAAATAATACAGATATTTTTTAGCATAACCATTGTTTATGCTATGTATTTTTGTTATGTTTATGATGACAACAACAAAAATCTATTTGCCAGTAAAGTAAAAAAACAAAAACAAACAAAAATAAACATTCTCTTATAGATATACTCCCATTAAAACAAGTTTTCATATCTAATCCAACTTTGCTTCTTGAATAAATATATCTCATTTTAAGGATGTGTATATAGTTAATGAAAAACCTGGACAATAATACTAATTCATAATAATAATTATTATTTTTTACGTATAATTCACCATCTTGTTCTACTGCAAAATACATCGCAAAAGCAACAATAACTTGCAAAAGCAACAAATTAGTCTTATGATTTTAGTAGAGTAGCATGTTTAATACTAAACCTTTTATTTATATATTTAAGGAAGTCTTAGTTTAATATTTATTTATTTATTAGGTTTTGAAGGGCACAATCATCAGTTTAGCTGGACTGGGTGGGTTTGTGGGTATAAATGATATGATGAAGAGTGAATTGAATTTTTGAAACAGTCCAGACTGCCATATCCTTGAAAGCTGCTGGACTTGATTATTTTGGACTTTACAAATTCTGTATTATGTTCTACAATATGTACAGTACTTCACGAAATACTTCCTCTAGTTCTGTCTAGAGTTAAAGTGTGACACATAGGTAAGTGCATTATAGTTGTATAGATTATCATGCAGTGTGTAGCAATGAATGATACAGTTTTGATTGTCATGGTGTGTGCATGAACAAGTGGCTTTTCAAGATCACTTATGTTGGGCACTTTTTGCATTTAAACTGGCTCATTCTGACTATTGACATTGAAAATGAAATGTGGTAATATTTATATCACTTTGTCATTATTATTTTGTTTTAAGGAGTTAACAATGGTTCCTATCAACCTTGATTGACAGGGCAATATTTACATTATTTTGACAGTAAAATGTTTTTTGTTGTGGGAGTGGGTGGGTTTTGGTGAGCTTTTGAGCTGGAGATCGTCCATTCAATCTGCTGATCATAAATTTAGCTTGATATAATCAAACATTCCAGTTGAGGCTAGTATTAATGGAATTATAATCCGGATTCTATCCGGACACAGGGTCTGTGGAAAAATTTCTTGTCGCAGTTGTCCATAGTAGAAGACAGAAGTTCATAGGTGCAGTGGCCTTGTCATCTCCAAGAACTGTGAACACTAAGGAATACTTCTTAAACCTCTGTCATGAATGCATTCTTCTCAGTGCTGACATCCCATTCCTTTAGGGATGCTAAAAGGCACTTTAGCAGGACTGGTGAACTGTAAAGGAATATAAATGAATGTACAGCTGCATTCTGCAGTCAGACTCAACTCATGTTTACTAAGAGCGATACATTATTAATATGCTTTTTTGGTCCTGCAGGAGTTTATTTAATTTCTCGAAGGAGTCTCGGTCTATTAGAGAATAATACAGGTAATTCTGGTAGACACCAGCACATTTATTAAAGATAAGTTGGTTTGATTGCTCCTTCAAAGCAATGTGCTCTGATGAAATTCACAAATAGAATACAACACACTGATCACAAATCTGCATCACTCAACAGCATGGGCTGAAATGAGCCCTTATGCAGTTCAGACAATGGTTTATTGTTTCTTCTTACAGATCCTTTCGGGAGAATCTCATAACTGAAACTTTGCTGAACCCTGCCTGCCTTGTTGTTTGAAGAGGACAGATGTTTATTCTTAATTATAAACCATCATATGGCTATTAATCACAGAAGCACCTGGGTGTGGAACCACAGTAATTTAATCTTCCTTATAGCAATACGCTGTATGCTTGAGACTATTTGTAATATGACTTCAAAGCTTTTGTCTCATTGTTTGGCCTATGTTCATTTATTAAAGCAGATATAACCAGTGAAAAGATTGCTGTTGGCTTAGTGTTGTCAGTTGGCTTAGTCTCCCTCTCAGAGGTGCCAGCAGTGGTCAGTCATGTGAGGTAAGGCTTGCATCTGCAGCCACTGTCAGTAATCAGTGTGTGGATCTCCCAGCTCCAGCAATCAGTCATAATTGAGGCATTCTTCAGAAGACTGCGTCGTTCTCAGGAAATAAACCTGATTGTGCATTTCATTTTACATTCTCAGGATACATTATTTGTTACCTCTAATAATTCTAATTCGAATGAAATCAGAAATCTAATCAGACTCAAAAGGATGATGACATGCAGCTGTGTTTGTGTAGTAGGTTGATGTCAAATTCCGAGCAGAGAGGGGCGATGTTGACTTATGAAAAACAAATGTACTGTGAATAATACTGTTAAACTGTCTTATGGGATATTGTGTGTGCTCATGTGTGCAGGTATTTTGAAATGGAGAAAAGTAAATTCTGCTCAATTCAATTTATTTGTACAGCACTTTTCCCAATACAAATTGTTCCAAAACAGCTTTACAAAGAATGGTACTGTACAAGCCCCAGTGAGCTGGTGACAAAGAGAAGAAAAACCCCTGAAGATTAAATAGAATGAAGAATAAACCTGGGGAAGAACCAGGATGTAATTGCCAATCAGTGTACACTTCAGCAGCATTAGCGCTCTATCTATCTATCTATCTATCTATCTATCTATCTATCTATCTATCTGTCTGTCTGTCTGTCTGTCTGTCTGTCTGTCTGTCTGTCTGTCTGTCTGTCTGTCTGTCTGTCTGTCTGTCTGTCTGTCTGTCTGTCTGTCTAGGCATCGTTCTATCCATTTTTTTGTTCTATCTGTCTATTGTTCTGTCTGTCTACCTCTATTGTTGTTTATTTTTACACGGTCTATAAACGTTCAAATTTCATTTATTAAACAATTTTGGCAACACTTTATTTTAAGGATCACTATTAAGAAGTTATTAGCATGTATACTACTAGCATATTGCCTGTTTCTTAGTACTTATAAATCACATATTAATGCCTTATTCTGCAAGACCATATTTTACAACCATCTTACTATTAATGAGAAGCAATTTAGGAGTTTACTGGGGCAAAAGTCTTGGTTAATGGTGAATACGTCTTCCCTAATCTAGTGTTACCACTATTTTAAAAAATTTGATCAAGCCAACATTCAAATTTTTATTTTCTACCCCTTTTTTGTCTCATTTTAATTATACTTCCTTACATTCTGTTCTGAATTATAGTTTTGCATCCTGTTTATTACGTTTTTTAATTCAATTAAATTTATTCAATTGTAATATAAAAAAAATCTAATCAATTCTCAGAACACTTTTGGACACTTATACAGCTTGTTGCTGTATGCATCCCTTCCAGCTCCTACTAAAGGCACTAAATTAACTGTACCAGCACATCAGTGAGCAGCAGACAGCCCACCCTGATGCTTTTTTCATCTTATCTGGGGAATTCAGACTTAAAGAGTGTGTTCCCAAAAATACACCAACACATAGACTTTCCAACACGGGGTAACAACACTCTGCACTTTGCTTACTCCACCAAGAGAGGAGCTTACAAGGCCCTCCCCCTCCCCCACCTTGGTGCCTCAGACCACATCACTGTCACGATAATGCCTGCATATAGACTGCTCGTTAAAATTGCCAAACCAGTTCACAAACAAATACAAGTGTTGCCATAGGGGTCGTCAGAGGCTCTTTCTGTTTTGACACCACTGACTGGAATATGTTTAAGCAGGCTGCCAAATACAATAACACCACAGACCTCCAAGAGTACTCAGAGACTGTCACTGCCTACATCACCAAGTGTATTGATGATGTAACAGTCACAAAGACCATCACTGTTGGGGCCAACCAGAAGCTGTAGATGACAGGGGAGGTCTACAGACTCCTGAAGGCTCGGAACACTGCCTTCAGAGCTGGAGATGAGGTGGGCCTGAGGACAGCTAGGTTGAAAGACAGTACTCCAGGAGAATAGCCCATAGATTCAGCGACAGCAGAGACACTCAGAGCCCCCACCATGGAAATTGATGCCATCGCCACTGCCCTCAACTCAGTAGTCACACATCTAGACAAAAAAAACTCATAACTCAGAATGGTGTTCATAGACTTCAGTTCAGCATCCAACACAATAATACTTCAACAGCTCACTCACAAACTGGTCCAGCTGCAACTGGGTGTTGGACTTTCTGACTGGAAGACCACAGGCTGTACGGGTTGGTAGCAACACATCGAGCACCATCACAGTGAACACTGGGGCCCCCCAAGGATGTGTGCTGAGCCCCGTCCTCTTCACTCTGCTAACACATGACTGCACACCATCACACAACTCCAACCTCTTCGTTTGCGGGTGACACAACTGTAGTGGGTCTCATTAGCAACAGGGATGAGACAAATTAATGGAGCAAGGTGAGCTGCCTGGCCGGGTGGTGCAATGACAACAATGAATGTGGAAAAGATGAAGGAGATTGTTGTTGACTTCATGAGTCTTCACTCAACATGTTCCTCTGACCATCAACATTGCGACTGTGGAGAGAGTGAGCAGCACCAAGTTCCTGGGTGTGCATATCACAGGGGACCTCTCCTGGACTGACAAACCCACAGCACTGGTCAAGAAAACACAACAGCACCTCTACTAACTTCGCAAACTGAGAAGAGCCAGAGCCCTGGCCCCATCATGTGCACCTTCTACAGAGGGACCTTCGAGGGCATTCTGATGAGCTGCATCACTGTGTGTTAGTGCGCTTGCAACGTGTCCTGCAGGAAGACCATTTGACGCGTAGGGAGAGCAGCCAAGAAGATTGTTGGTGTCTCTCTCCCCTCCCTCCAGGAGATTTATGGAACCCATCTTACCCGCAAAACCCTCTGCATTGCTGGTGATCCCACTCACCCATCACACAGCTTCTTCAGTCTGCTGCCATCAGGGAGGAGACTTTGGAGTCTCCAGGCCAGGACAAGCAGACTGGCAGCTTCATTCCTCAGGTTGTCCCTGGCGGCACTGAACTCTGAACCCCCTCCTCTCTTTTGCCCCCAACCCTGCAGCTCCCACATCCCCAGGTCCATCCACTCCGCCCTCCCACTAACAAACTGTGACCTGCAACAGACAATTTGTGCAGCATTGGTCTGCTTACTACCACATTTAACTACCTCTTCAGTTAGTTTAAATAAAGAACTTTTTGTCACTTTAAATTAGAATGAATAAACTCTTTTGCACTACAATCATTTTATCTGCACTGTTTGTTTACTTCACTGGTTTGCACTCTATCTGCCATGTGCAACTTTTTGTATAACTTTTTTATACATGCCCTTATTTGTATAGTTGTATTTTATATTTATTCTGTCTATATCTACATTGTATTTGTATGCTCTACTGTAAGTGTTATCTGTATGCACCAAGGGTCTGAGAGTAACTCAAATTAAATTCTCTGTTTCTATGTGCTGTACATGTGGAAGAATTGACAATAAAGCAGACTTGACTTGACTTGACTTGACTTGTCGCATGTCACATATGTATCAAAACATAGTCCACAAGCAAACTTCAATAAATTTTTCCTTCTAAAATTTCCTTGACCATAATTAAATGAATCTAAATTAAGTGGTAAAGGTAGAGGTTGATTTTAAGGGCAGAAAAAGAATTGAGGCAGGTGGATCTAATCTCTGGTTGGATTAAATTCACACCCATATGGTCATGGCTGATAACATCAAAGTAGTGCTTCCTCATGAAGACAACGTCAGGCTGGAGAGTGGAGACAGGTGAGAATTTGAGAACCTGAAACATTCATCTGGGTGTTTAGTGCTTTGTGGAATTGGTGGTAGAGTTGAAGCAGCTTTATCACTGAAAACGGTTGTATAATTGAATCTGAACTCGCACCTACACTGTAAAACCTGACGAGTTTGGAATTCAAGTTAATTCCTTGCCTCAAAGTAATTAAGCAGTCGCTGACAATGGTAATGGGGGCTTCTATTGTGGTGATGAGTTGAATGTGTGGTTAGGTCAGATACAAGCTGTTGTTGGAAAAAAACTGTTCTAGAAGTTCAAAGAAAGAGCATAATTTTGACCCATTAAATTGATTATGCTATTGTATTATTACAAATAGGACCTAAGTTTGCTTTTCTTCAAAGATAAATTTTATTGAAAAGAGCAGAGTAAATAAAAAAAAATAAAAAAAAGTACTGCAAAAGGCACCAAAAATAAAAATACTATCATCCTGTGCAACAAGTGGTTGGCTGTGTTTGACTATATAAGTATTTGAGTTTATTTTATTGTTATTGTTGTTTTTATTGTTCCAGAGGAAAAACAGCTCTTTTGTTTTGTTTACAACATGGTCCCCCAATTTGAATGCATAAAACATTAGTAAATCAGCTAGAATGATATATTATCTCACTACATTTTAATAACAAGACTAGACACTATCGGATTTTCAAAACTCTACTTGCAGGGCACTAACAATTATGTGCCTGAAGTGTTGCCAGGTTTATTAAATTGAAGCCGATTTGGCATTCCTGTAGTTCTAATAATTCTGAATCTGCGGTAGTCACCATCAATAGCTTTCACTCCCATTACGATTGAACGGTTTGTGCTCTCAATGTAATAAGTACCTTCGACAACCTAATTAGAGCTGTTGATGAATAAAGCAAGCTTGTTTTGGCAACCCTCCGCCGGTTTATGTAGGAGTCTGTTGTCAGAGGCAATGACAGCAGTAAGCTACCTTTTGCTTTCTCATCTATCAGTGTACACCAAGCTTCCATTCTATTGCAGGAGATATGGGACTGTTGATCATCCCCATATTCATTAAAAGCAGACACATAATCAATTGCAAGCAGCTTGCCAAAGCATTGCCTCTGATGGTTCTCCGAGGAGAGGAAAGAGTTTGCAGAAGGGAGTTGAGATAATCAGAAGGACAAATCTTGACATACTGGGGTTTACAGATGAATAATCCAAGAATGATATACTGAGGTAATTTGCCATTTGTATTTCTGATGGGCTCTTCATGACCGTTTATCTTGCACTACACTGACATCTTCTGGCATGTCTTCTCACGTTTTTCCTTGTATTTGGGTGCTAATGGTCCATGTCCCTTTACTGTTTGTTGTGTGATTGCTTGTTGTAACGTAGTCATTTGATGATTTCATTATTTATTTGTCTTGGAATTGTACCAAACCTCCTATTTGTCTTTCTGTTAGTCAATTAAAAGCTGCCACACTTGCCCAGAGCTTATTGTGCCTGCAGTACTTATGAACCAAATAATGGTGCACCATTCACTAGTTGCTTATGTAAAAATGTTGTGAAAGGTGGTCTGGGCTTTGTAATCAGAACTTATATTGAAGCAAAGCATCAGATGACATTTATATTTAGATTTTCTGTCCTTTGTTATTATTTATTTATTTTTCTAGTTTTTCTATCACTAAAAGAGTAATAAAGACAAGGCAATGACTCAGAATCAGGATTTTCTTTGACCTTATCTGGGCTGTGGGCGGTGGGCTGTGACGGAAGTGTCTTCTCTTTGAAATGTGTTTGTGTCAGGACTTGTCTTTTCCCCCATGACATTTAAATCTTATTAAATCTAAATTGTTTTCTTTTGAAAAATTTCTGTTTATTTTTGGAGGTTTACCGATACCAATAACTAGGTTGAACCACACTGGCTGAAACCGATTAATCAACCGATAGTTTTTTAAAGGACACTGAATGAAAACTAAAATAGTGCATTACTGTAAAAACAAAACAAAAAAAACATACATAATATTAAATATTAATCATATATTGATCTTTATATTTAGTTTATTAGTCTATTATAGATTATTATTAACAGAAGCAACTTTAAAATTAAAAATATACATATTAGTAGATGCTGAATTTATCACACTCTATGGTCATCTTTAAATATCTACCAAAAAATGTCATAGCAATGAAATGACATGTATATGGATATTGTATGAATGTTCTCATACTTTTATTGGGACTATTCTAGACCCATGATGATTAACTAATCAAAATAACCAAATACACAAACACTGTGCAAAAGTTATTGTGCAGACAAATTCGGAGAACTCACGTCATGTTCAGTTCAATCTTCAATCTGCAGTCTAAACAATCAGGGGTCTCAAATTATAATTAAACTAAAAAATATTGAAACACCAAATTATCAAAAGCTCTCTTCAAGAATGATCATAGATGAGTAAAAAAAAAAAAAAAGAAAAAACCCTGGCACAATGGAAATAAAATGTGCAATATATATTAATAGGTCTCTATATGAAGTATTCAGACTCAAAGTCCTAAGAGCACGTTTAAGAACGCTGACTGTTTCTATAGCAACTGGGATACTTCAAACAGCAGCTGCAGTGATGCGATGCTTTTACCAATTAGCTATTGACTCTTTCATTCAGAAGGCGGGGCTTCCTGCGATTGAGCGGCCATATAGAGCATTGCATTTTTCCCCATTCAAAAGCATACGAGTGACATGTCTTGGGGATTCTATAGTCTTTCATGAAACACAATTGTACGGCCTAGAGTGTTGTCATAATGTGCATTAACATTGATTTGGGACAAGTATAATGTAATTTAATGGAAAACTATTTGAATGGCATTCTGCGGCACGACAGGATTTATGTGGCTGAATGAACCTATTAGTTTGCTTTCTGACATCACAGCTTTAAAATTGCAACTTTGTTGGCTGACAAATACATTAATGTGACCAGCTGCATATAAACAAATGCAAATAGAAGGTAACAGTCATGACATTAAGTTCAGACTTGTGTGTGTGTTTTGGTCACTTTGGCCATTTGATGTGATGCTAATGTTCTTGTCCTCTCAACCTTGATATCAAACATATTGCTGTTCATCTCCACTAGTACAGCATTTTGTCCAAAAAATTATAAATACTTAGTAATTATATGAAAATATGCCTTATAATGTACTCACTGTATACACCGTTTCATTGTCTGTTTTAAAACAGACTGCTCTGTACAGCACACAGTTTGTCAAAGCAAATAGCACACGGGGTCAGTGATTTTGCGTCTAGTGGCCGCTCGCGTAATGGACACAACCGGAAAAAAACTACTGCCATGGATATTTTCAAATTCCAGCAATCAACAATCGTTACCAATTAATCGGCAAAACCGATACATCAATTAATCGCTAGTAAAAAATGTATTTTATTATGTCTGAAGTGTTTAATCTGAGGTAAAGCTTTCTCAGAAAAACAGGATGAAAAAACAATACACAAAAAAAGGCTGAAAGGATGTTTTTGCAGGTCAGTGTTGCTGCATTCAATCTTTGCTAAGATACACTTGGATTTTGTAACATTTTACTTACATATTTATTTTGTATAGGGATACAATTGACTACAGATGACAGATAAAATGAACCCATCAATCACTGACTGAGAGGGTCGTGCTCATTTTCTTTCGACTATGAATGCTGTCTGTCTGTTATGGACATCCCCTGTCATCTCCCGTCATTCATATATGAGAGTACAGGATAAAGTCTGTTTTGAGCAACCAAGCAGAAATCATCTCTCTCAAAACATCCGAACTATGGAGGGGGCCTGAACTCTTGCACCTCTTTTCAGAAGTTCCTCACTGTGATACCTGCTTCTTACCGGGTTACCATCTATGTCAAGCTGATCCCATGGTGCCTGCAGATCTGACTCCACGTGCACTCTGAGAGGTGAAGGAGAAGAGCCTCAGTTCCTCAAACTTTCTTCTAGCTTCCGAGTTACTTTGTGTCACTTACAGCCCGGGGCTTGTGCTTAAGGCACTGGATGCTTCGATCTCTGAGACAGATTTACAGTTACATTTGGCATTTCATTGGAATACTTTGTTTTCATTTATATCGTAACAAATTAATAATAAACAATACTTTGATTACATTGTAACTTATCATCATAATATTAGTAAATCAAATTAGTTCATTATAATTAGTTTGAAGATAATTTTTCATAATGTTAATAATGGCACACTCAAAGTTATAGAAAGTAATGGAAATATCCCTTTTTACTGCACTTAAGGTTTCATGTGTTGTTCTGGGTGGCATTATTTTTAGAACTTTTCAACAGAGCAGTTCATTCCACATTTAGCAACCAATAACAACCATCCTTACCACCCAAACCCCAAAAAAGAAACCACAAGCTATCTCCACATCCCGCGCAGAGAGCAACAGCTGCGGCGGGCCGCATCTCCGTTGTTATTTTGATTTCTGTCCCCATTTCCTCTTTATCACGCTTTGATAAGGTCACCCCACGCTGTCACCTGCTTTAACAAACTCCATTTACTTTCCACTGCAATGCTATTATCTCTATGAGATGTTGTCTGACAGACAGTATACCTACACAGAGAAACTCATCATTTTGCTGCTTGGGAATCAAACCTTCCCTGTTTGTGTTGCTATTTTGTCCTCTTAACTCCAGAAATGGTCAATTTTAGATGCCTTCTTGAGATTTGTAATCTGCCATGTTTGCTGTGCAGGTCTTCGTGTAGCTGAATGAGAACACAAGCGTACGGTTAACTACTTCTGAATGGTGTATTTCAAGGCAGTTTTCATGTTTATGTTTGAAAAGACTGTACTGTATGTATGTTGTGTATTATTATTATTATTTCCCTCCCTGGCACCTTGTCATTATCACAGGTTTCATTATGGTGCGCAGCATTCTCGCTCTATTGAAAGAGAATTCAGCGATTTAGCTGAAAGAAATGTCAAATACCAGGAACCGGCAGTAATTTCAATCAAGCCACCTATGGTTAGCCAATTGTCACCAACTGTATTTTGGAATTTTCCTCTATTCAGTTAGGACACAGGCACGGCACTGTGCAAATCATTGCCTGTTGTTGTGTGCCGTCGCATTCCTCCCAGACTGTGGCATGTTGGTACACAAAGTATTATTGTGTACTGAGGTGTACAAAAGTAAACATTATACTGGCATTTTCGAAAGCAAAGAGCAATCTTATTAAATCGCAAATGCACAGACCTTTCATCAAAGAATTCGTCGTGGTCCCTCCACCTGATCGCTGCTAGCACTCAAGTGTGAATATTATTTAACAGTGTGTTAATGCAGAGAAATGTGGGGAACTGTTACAGCCTACAGGTCTCTGACCCGATTAGGCCAGCTGCAGGATAATTCCATGTAAATCACCCACTGTGAGATTGCCAGACAGGGCCGCTAACTAGAGGAGTGGGCCATCTGAATTCCATCCCCGTCATTCATCCAGCAGTAATGGAGGAGAAGAATGAACTAATTGTCAGTAGTGAGTAAAGGGTGCGATCCTTTGCCTAGTTTGAGGTGCTTAATGTGCTGCATAACTACTGAGTGTGTGACGGCCACGCCTTTACTGTGAATTATTAGACCGGTGTGATGGATATGTTGGATAGCAGCGTGCAGATTCATTTCTATGACTAAAAGTGCTGGCATACCTTGGGCCGTATATCATCTCGCGCATCACTTCGTGAATGATACTCCTGCAGATAAAAATCAATCTAGACATTACACGCTCTAATCGGTAGTAATGAGCAAAGACTGCATGTGGTCTGCTCAGATATGATTCTGATCGGACAAATCTGATGTTTATTACTGGATTTTTTTTTTTTTTCAGTATACCAATTAGTATAATTTAATAGCCAATAGCTAACAAGATTAATGCCCCTCTTGTTATTAAACTGACCAATCAAATGCATGTGCAGTGGTTTTTGCAATAGACTTTTAAATTCAGAAAAAGAACTTTATATTTTAACTGAAAAATTGTAATTAGTGTAGAAAGAAACAGTTTCCCTTTAGTAACTGCTAGTAATTTCACAAACAATGGAAAAAAGTATCACACTGAATTAAACAATATTTAATTTTATTTTACATAAAGCAGAAATGGTGGATGGAATTCTTCTATAATGAGTCATGTTGGATGCCAAGTGCCTCCCTAATTATTTATACATTTTATTTTGATTTTAATCTGTATGTCACCATAGTCAATGAACAGGACGACTCAGAAGTAATGGTTTAGGATGGGAAAGATTATAATCTTATCATCCAAAGATATACAAGATAATATAAAATAATGTTATGTTAATAAAAACCTCCACAATCCTTCAATATTGATTTACGAATCAGCTTCCCTGAGAGAAGGCCTAGAAGGCCCACTTGTTATACAGCGCTTCTCTTCACTCTGTACTTGACCGTAGAATAACATTACTGTTTTGCATACTGATTCCAAACAATCATGCATTATTCAATTAGCAACTCATTCAAAACATGCATTGGAAAAGCAAACATCCGAATTCTGCTTTTTCAGCACTGTAGAAGCACATCTCTTCTGCAGTGTAGACAAACAAGAGACAATGCAGTTTATTTAGGATCCACTGGGGGGCAAAGGCGTACCACCGTCTCATTTCGCACAGAATGACAATGACCTATTTTGCAGAACTACATGCAAAGGCGTTCGTTTCTGTTTCTTTGAAATGCGCCGTGTCTATTTGTATAGTTATACATATGCATATCCATTGACATGGCGTTGTGCCGGAGTGTCACATCATAACTTTAAAAAGCCTAAGATTATTTGAAGAGTTCTGCTGAATCTCTTGAGGAGTCGAGGCAGATTTCTTTACTTCTATCAAACCCAGTAATACCCTGAGGAAGCATGCAGCACAAGCTCTGCTAGTTTTGTGAGTACTGGACTGACCTCATACTAAGCGCTGGATGCAGCCAATGATGGGGGGATTAAAACTGCATCATCTTTAGCGCTATAAATAATCTGCCCCGAGATCAGTCTGCTACTTCAAAGAGATGTGGCGAATAGATTAGCATGTGTACTCAGTGGGGCGACATCTATTAATAATGATGCCCACCGTGATCTTCACTGAGGTTATTTATATCTGAAGAGCTGTTTATCCTCAAGGGCACGCGGGACGGCCCCTGGGGACCGAGCAGGTTGGGACCTTGGAGCTCCTCTGGGCCTGAGTCAGGTCTTGGCAAATGCGGAGCACCTTGAAAAGGGGAGACAGCAAAATGTACTGAGAAGGCACTAGGGAGCTGGGTTAAATCTTCAGAGACACACTGCAGACAGAGAGAGAGAGAGAAGGGGAGGGAGGAAGGGAGAAAGAGTGAATAGGATACAAGTGTCTATTGGGGCTCAGACCATGCGCTGGTGGCAGGATTAAACCGAGGGAATACAAGTAGCCCCGGGTGAGAGGAAAATTAGCTGGAGGTGAGGTGAGGACACTTTACTAAGGTCAAAGTGAGACCAGTCTGATGGCAACTGTGAAAAGTTTGGAGCAGGCATCACACAGCTGAGCTGAGGATGGTAGCTTATTTCATATGCTCTGCATGCTCTCTTGAACTTGAGCGTGTTCTAGAACACTGCAAGTCCTACTTACAAACTGCAGTCTCCTACAACAGTGGCTCTCAAACTTTGCTGTTCAAGTACTGAGCTTTGATCACATCAGAACCTCCAGGTATCACCGGGTTTCCATTCGGGATTTTTTATTTTCTGTTTAATCTGACCGCAAACATGTCAGTGCTGTGATGTACAACTTTGGAACATTAGTCAATGTTCAACCTATTTGCATTTCACATTGCTGTATTAAGAATAGGCTTTTACTTTTTATTATTATTATTATTATTATTATTATTATTGCATTATTAAGAGCTGATGTTCACAGGCATTTCTTCTTTTTTTCCTGTGTCCTTAATTGTTTTTGTCAGGCTTCTTAAAAAATAACGCTTTGTGCTTTAAGTCAGAATAATGTATTTAACGTTAAATATGAGAATCCATTTATTAAAATAAATTAAAAAGTAATTAGGCTGTGAGGATGTACAATTAAAACTACATCAACTCATGTTCTTGATGATGTATATAATTATACCTTGAATAAAATGTAAAAAATAAAAGTTACAAATTATGGTTTAACTTTCTTTCTTTCTTTCTTTCACATTTTGAATTTCTGGGGCATTTCAAAACACCTAACTGTATACAAAAAGTATTTGAAAATGTATAATTTCTATACACTATTGTTTAAAAGTTTATGAATGTATGCTTTTATTCAATAAGGATGCACTGATCAAAAGTATAACATTACAAAGGATTTATATTTCAAAGAAATGTTGTTCTTTAGATCTTTCTATTCAAAGAATGGATTGAGACCCACCTTTTCACTCTGCTTCCAAACTGTGGCGCGATTTGACTGAAGTATAAAACAAGACCAAAGACATTAAAACGAACCAAAAACAGGATGTGATGATAAGTTCTTCTCATCATAGGAGCCGTGTTGCCATTTCAGCACAGGCATCAGAACCACCTTGCAGCAGATCTTCATTTGTACAACAGAGGAATTCCTGGTGCTGTTTTGACTACTTTATACACTTTATAGTCACATTGTGAGTTCTCAGCTGGTAAAAATACGGCTACTGTATATGTGATATATACATACAATGAATGCATTTAGCCGATGCAGGACAAAGCATTGTTTTGGATGTTCAGTAAGTTAATTTGCAAATATACATAATAAAAGCTGTCCAGGCAGGTTGTGATCGTATGCTTGTGCATTTGTTATGTACCTTTAGGTTCAGTGTTAAAATGACTGTGTGAATGCTAAGCAAAGCAGGGCTAAATGGATCATTTTCTATTTTGTTTAAAAAAGAAAAAAAGGGAACCAAATTTTTGAACTGTAGTAGTATATTATTCCTGTCAATTACCAAATGCTTTTTGCATACCACCTGGAGTGTATGTGAGAACCATTGTTCTAGAATTGATAGAGTTGATTTTACTCCCGTCCTCCCCTGAATGCTGCTTTTTCTTGTGTGCTTCAAAAGCCCGAAGTAGACGTTTGTCAAAACCATCCACCTCCACAACATTCTCAAGAATGTGGGTGCATTCATCACAGTGAATTTGTCATGATAATAGCAAACCTTATCCGAAGACATCAGCTGGGGAGAGCATTCCTGTAGTTACCTTGACAGATTCTTACACTTCCTTTCAACACTTCTATAGCTAAAGAAGATGACTGATGATATTCATGATTCAAATTTGTGAAGATGTTATTTCAGGTCTCTCAACTCAAAATGACATGCTGTTGGCCAACTGGTAATAAGAGAATATTTGCATTTGCAAAAACTCAGCAGTTGCTCAGTATAACGTTTTTTTTTTTTTTCCTTGATTTTTTTTCTTTCATTTAATTTTTTTATGAAAGATGACAAAAATTATAAGGCAAATTTCAAATGTCTTTTAACAGGATGTGAAACTCCCGCATCGGTGGCCCTGTCAGTTTTCTGTGAGCAGTTGCAAGCATATCATTAAAGCTTTCAGTCCTTGAGAGCTTTTCTTGTTTCTAGCCATGCCGCTGATGCAAAGGGCTTCAGGGACTTTTTCAAGGCCTCAGCCTACTTCTCATCTGCAGACAGAAAACTGTGGAAGAGGAAAAGAACGGAATAAGACTCTGTGTGGTGCCTATGTTTGGTGAGAGCAAATAACACGAGTCAACCACTTGGCTTTAAGGCTGAAAACAGAGATTTGAAGCTTAAATGAGTTTTCCAGAACTCGGTTTTTGTTTCTGCAATCAGATCTTGGTTTAGTATATGAATGGCCTCCTAAAATGGTGTAGTGACATACAGTATAAAATCCATAGGAAAAACAATCACTTTATGTTTTATCTAAATATATTCAGGAGCTCAGGAGACCTTGAAGAATTTTTTTTTATTTCCAATCCTGTTTTGGTATTATTATTATGTGAGGCAATACACAATTTTCTATGTGTAATCAGTTATCTGCCACTGAAGCCAAAAAACATTTCTAGCCTTAATATTTAGGTATGTGCAACACGTTTAATGTACACTTTTATGAATAGTGGCTAGTCCATGAAGAATGGTGGCACAAGCTAGCCTGTGGCAGGGAGGTGGAGCAGTATTATCTCTAACATGTTCTCACTCCCAAAGCATCTTGGACGAGCCCCATTGCCTTTGGCATCAATGCCCTGATGTAAAGGCCATCGAAAATGTATCATTCTGACTTTTAATTTTTCTCACAATATTCTGATGAATTTACTTCTAGATCTTTATTAATCTAAAACGTCTCTGTAATGATAAAAACTTCCTGTTCATCGGGAAGAAGGAGGCGGGAACCGGCGGACAATCAAAGGATTTTAATAATTCAAAAATAAACACAAAACAGCGCACCAGCCCCTCACGGACGACTGGTGCGCACAAAATAAAAACCAAACATAAAATATGGCCCAAGCCTGGTCCTCTCTCATCCTTCACTATAGTCGCTCCAGTTTTATATCCTTCCATCTCCTACGTGGGACTCGAGACCGGCGGTGGGGCGCAGGTGTAGCTCATCTCCAATCACTACACCTGGCCTCACTCCTCGTTCCCACGCCTCTCGGCCCCGCCCCACTCGCCAAATACTCCATTCCTTAGATTCCTGAAGAAAGATGTATTAATTATTGATTTATGCATTTTTTACTGCATGTATTCGATGCACTGATACTTTGGGATGTAATTTTCTTTTTGAAATCAGCAAACTGTATTTGTTCACAGTTTTCCACCTGCTCTGCCGAACTTCCATGGTTTTTGCAAGGGATGGGAAAAAACGAATTGCTGTAGCTAAGGTCAAATTATCAAAACATCAAAAAGGTTTACAAGCATGACACATTTTATCTAAATTGTTCAGGCTAAAATACATGTAATAATAGATTTTTTAATATCATTTAATTGAATTTTATTTATTGTTTTTCAGTGTATTGAATACTAAAGCTTCTTGGAGATGAAATCTTTTGTCTGCTTTCTAAAACCAGGCTGAAATGGGGTCGATTGACCACAGACCATGCAGAAGTTCTAGAATTGTATGCTACAGCACAAGAAGAGGTGTCCTTGAGTTGCTCGTTGCTTTTGTGTTGCACAGACTTCAGAGTGTCTTCAGTTTATCCTAGTTGGCGTTATTTCCATGTCTCCAGAGTGATGTGTTTATTTACACCGTGCAACAGATGTAAATAATAACCCCTCCTGGGCCACACAGGTGTGCTGTGCGGCTAGACTCATGAGGTATAATATATAATGAAGATACGTGCTCTGTTTGTGTGTAAATATCTGTAACCAGCAAATAAAGTCATCCACTTTCAGACATACAGTCATCAACAAACACCTGAACTATCTGAATGTTTAGTCTGCACCTGCAGGTGAGTTTGCAATAGTTAATAGTATCCTGTCTAACTGTTAAGACAGCATTTTGTAGGGATTTTACTAAGGGGTGGAATTGGCAAATTGAATATGATAACTGATAAATAATTGGCTGCATATATTTGATTTTTATTATATATTTTTTTATATAATGTAATTTACTCCTATCATGTCAAAGCTGGATTTTCAGCATTACTCCAGCTTTCAGTGTCACTTCAGATCCTTCAGACATCATTCTAACATGCTGATCATAAACAACAACAAAACTGCAGAAGCACAGCATTATTTGAAACAGATTGTGCATTGGTAATAATGTTGATCCATTTTATGAATATATGTAAAATTCATTTTTATACTGACCCCAAACTTTTGAATGGTTGCATGCATTATTACTTTTACATATTTTTGAGCATTATGGGGGTACACTATTTAAGATTAAATTGAGTTGAGATATCAAACAGGATGCAGAATTGAAATTAAAATTTGAATGTAAAGAATTAGAATTTAAGTGCTTGAAATTCAAAAGCCAAATCATTTTTTTTAAAAAGCCTTGAAGTTTTAGGTGATAGATAGATTCCTGTCATCTTAATTTAACGAGGGACATCACGTGGGACATCAATTCAAATTCAGTCTTTATGTTTTTTTTTTTCAAATTTGAATTTTGTTTAACCCAGTTAAGCACCTGAGCAAGAGTGATGTTTTGATGATCCAGGGTGAAAAAAATGTAATTACATTTCACAATCTATAATTTGCATAAAAATTAGACATGTTTGTACCAAAAAGAATGACAGTGACAGTTTTTAGCTTATTAGGCGTGGTTAAATGGCTGGTGTGTCATTTTGATGTTAGCAGTATATTTCTTTATGTGACTTTCTCTGAGTTTTGGATTTCACAACCCTCCCTCATCCCCTCACTTAGCAGAAAAAGCTGTTTAATAACCATTCCTAAATGCTTCAAACTGAGACTCGACAGTCGGCTCAAGTTTCTCTTGCGTCTGCTTGATTTTTAAAGCCGTTGTTTACTTCACAGCCCAGCGTGTCTAAAGCCTATTTTAAGTCACGTATAGGTTTAAAAATATGTATTCAGAAGCCCTAAGGCCGATAACCTCGTGCCTCGGGAGTCTGATCTGCAAAAAGACCTTTCATCTCCAGACAGCGGCACATAAAGTGGGCAGTGATGGTTGTACGTTTAAGCGTTGTCTCACAAAATTGCTCTCGCTTCACTTCAGGCTCCTTGAAATGACTTGAGCTGAGGGAAAAATCACGGAACATGACAAGCGGTGTCTAATCCTAGGAGGGATCAGAGAGGTATGGTTCTGGAATGATCTCACTTAATGAAAGCGAACAGGTGATGAAGGGACCTACAAGTCTCATGACAGCTATGTTGTGAATGTTGTGTTAAAACTACAGAAATAAAACTACAGAAAACCACAGAGAACGAAGTGATTTAATAATGCAGATGATTTATTATAGTGCACTGCACTGTAGTTTTTTCAAAGTTGTAAATAAAACAAAGATTATTGGAGTACATTTTACAAGAAAATAAAATGTTTTTCTACTTCTTGTTCGTTTTTGTCCAATGTACTAGACATTTCTGAGTAAAAATCTTTCAACATCATTTTTCTTTCCAGTGTGGTACTTGTAGACGAATACACAAAAACACAATTTGCAATTGATTGTTGTTTCACTTATTTAATAGACAAAAAAGGTTCCCCTATGTACTACCTGTACATAAACCTGCATCTCCTGTAATAACTCACAATAAATGTTCTTTTCACAGATCCATTTAAATGCTGCATGACACCAATGATCAATCCACCCTGAAGCATAAAACACAGTTCTCTTTTCTAGATCCATTTGGCTCTCCAGGCCTCCAGAACCAGAACGAACAGATAATTTAATGTTCAGTGTGCTGTGACATGATACTGACTGTAAGAATCATTTATAAGATAGTTTTCACTTAGAGGTCATTGTGCTGCAATCAACTAAATTTCCAGCACTTTGACTAATCCAGACTCCAGTATCACCAGGAACCCTTTTACTAAAGTTCTAGTAGAATGAACCATGGTTTAGAGTCAGCATGAAATAAAAATTCACTCATTTTCTACATGCATGTTACTGATCTTATTGTAAATGATTCATCCATACATGCATTTCATTTTTTAACTGTAGCACAACTTTCATTTGAAATGTTATAAACAGATCTTCTGTAAACTGCACCTCTCCGATCGTTCAGTCTGCTTAAACTATGACTCCAATCAATCAATCAATCAATCAATCACCTTTATTTATATAGTGCTTTAAACAAAATACATTGCATCAAAGCATTGAACAACATTCATTTGGAAAACAGTGTGTCAATAATGCAAAATGATAGTTAAAGGCAGTTCATCATTGAATTCAGTTATGTAATCTCTGTTCAGTTTAAATAGTGTCAACTATTCAAGTCAACGATATCGCTGTAGATGAAGTTGACCCCAAGTGACTCCAAGCTCACATTCATCTTCCTTCACTTTTGAGTGCAACACCCACATCTAAAAATCCAATAATCCAATTTTCATTACACTTAGATGTACAGGTGTATGCCTCAATATGGAAGAAATATCTGTTACCATTTTCTTTAATATTAATTTCTGAACAGATATACCGCACACAATCCAACACAAACTTAAGTGCCTTTAAAAAATGTTTTGCCTTTGAGAGATTGCACTCTTCCTCACTCTTTTTTCACTCACTTGTTCCTTGCTGTTGTTTATTATGATCAGATCTACTCCTTTCTTTATACATTATGTTCTGGTCTGATCCCACTTCTTTTGTTTAGAAGAGATGAAGTAAATACTGGATTACATGACTATTGGTTTGCATTAAAGTAATGCTGTATCCTGTAAACCATTTTTATTGCTGTTTTAATATATTTAATGATTACCCATGTCCTCTCTTTGTTTAATCAGGTCACAATAATTTGATAATCCATCTCTCTCTTCTTTGTTTAGTAGCTGTGTAGTATTTATTGATTTTGACCTCCTGTACTATGACTGCAGTCGGCAGAAGAACACACAACACTGTAACTGCACTGGAGCTTCTCACACTCACACAGTCACTTTCTGAACACCACAAACATCAAGACTGTTTACAGGAGCTGTATTAGCACTGATATTCATCATCTCTTCATCTTCTCTGTCCGTCCTATGTGTCCTGGGAATGTTCATACTGCAATAATTAGGCATATTCTGTCTACTGGAATTCAATGAGAGGTGCTTCATGTGGACTTGACTCTACTAAACTTACTAAACTGCTTTTACTTCTTGAAGGCACTGCTATGGTCTTTTTGCAGACTATTGTTCAGTAATAATATATACTAATAGATTCTCCTTGTACTCATTAGTTTATTGTGAAAATTTACTCTGCATGTCACTGTACTCTTTCACTACAATTACAGTCAACAAACACATTTGAACTCCAGCTTGCACTTGGTAGTGTGAACAAGCACTTTTCAGCCCACTTCTCAGAAGTTTTTCTGTGGTCTTTTTTTTATTTTAGACTTGGGGAATGACATGATGACTTTCTGAAAATGGCAACAATACACTGCTGGAGATCAAAAAAGGCCCCAATAACATTGCTTTTATTTATGTAAAAATTAAGAAAGATGAAATGACTGTAGTCTTGTGATTTATGCCATTTCAGAAGTCCTGTTCATTTCTTCTGGGTAAAATGTTTGAAAGAGAAATAAATTACTAAGAGTGTGCCTTTAAGGTGTCAGACAAATGTAACATTCTGTAAATGTTCCTGTGTTGGTCAATAGGTTTGCACCTCTGTTCGTTGTTTCTGTTTTTAACACTAGGTGAAGGGTGAAAATGGTATGGATTGGCATAGATAATCATCTCCTCTCCATTATCTCTGTTCATCTGTTCATATGTACTTAACTTCAGGCTTTTGGAATCATTCAAATGGTGAACGTTATTCTGTGTAGTTCTGTTCAGATGGATTGCACTGCTCTGAACTTACTGCATCTGAACTCCGAGCATTTTCTATTGTCATTTTGATCATTGTTAAAGTTTTGATTTAAAAATTCTTCTTAAACCCTCAGTCCCTATGATTTCTGTGTCCTGTGACACATTTGAAATAAGCGATTCAGATGTTGCTCACTTGGCTTCAGGTTATCAGATAGCGGTGGGTGGATTCTACTGCAGGTAGCCTGATGGGAGAACATGTGGCAGGGATCATGTCATGCGGCGGCACGCAGAGACGATGTTCACCTGTCATCTCCACTCAGCTGAGGAGAGAGACGCTGTCTGGCAGATCGTGGAGACATACGTTGTTTTCTACATGGGTGAGCTTCCCAAGTGAGATGCGGGATTGACTTTCCCGTGAGAACTCCCCTGTCTTCACAGAGGGGGATAAGCTCACATACTCATGTTTGTAAAAGTTATTATTATTATTATTATATTTTTAGCTAATTGGAAATACATTTTTACTTTAATGCTGAAATGCACCAGTAAATGACTGATAATGGTCATAACACCAGCTGTTGTTTGTGTTTGGGACCGAACACCACTTACCTACACTTAAAAAGTATGTGCTGAAAATAATAGTTTGTCAAATAATATAGTAATACTAGTTTGTCAAAACTAAAATTAGTCAGGTTTGTAAGCAAATAGGCTACAACTTGAATTCGTATTTTCTACTGAAAGCAATGAAATTCATTATCATATGAATGTGTAATGATTATTGATGGTTTGACCTAATAATAGTGCAGAATCTTTTTCTTCTTAATTTTACATTCTACAATTTGTTTGTTAAATCCAAAGTTTTACTGTTGTCTCTGATTATAGATCTGTTTTTAAAAATGAAAAGCAAAGGATTACAGTTAAGACCTTTACCTTCCACTCACCCTCTCTCATTCTTTCCCACGTGCTTTAGAGTAGAAACAATCTAGCCAAGAGCGCTAAGTAAATTAAGGTTAAACTTTATACGCCGCATACTTAATGCACCTCTCTTCTCCGATAAGAAACGAGAGCTAATGAGAATGTAATTCCCTTTAGTGGCTTAAAAAATACTGAACAAAATGGACACCAAAAACACTGTTGATTATATAAAGCAGCTCTAGCTGTAGTTTATCAGCATACCTTGGATTTCAATTTTGCCCAGCTGGGCAGAAGACTGGCTTAATTCTCAGTACCAGGACTCTGGGGGAGTACACAGGCCTCTACACAGCATGCTATTCATTTATTAACCATTAGCACCATGGTCTAAAATCATCCCATGCAAACACTATGGCTGGAACAGAAGGAGCCTCCTGTTTCCACCAATTCCCTTACTAGAGTTGATAATGGATCTAATAGGTAAATATTTTGGCCACTTTATTGATAGTGAGATCACTTAGAGTGATTATTCTGTGCTTATGTAGCCGCCCTGAGCTGATGGAGGGGAGCAGCAGGGGAGACGGATTATGTACCTGAATAATGCACTTGTGCTCTTCGTGAATAAATATTAGCAACATGTTTATCTTGGCTGAACTTGGAGTGTGGAGGAAACACACAATAAACTGTGGTTAAGAAATCCTCTATATTCCAATAAGCATGCTTTTCTTAGATTACCGTTTAGCATAGCTTTTTTTAAGCTTTTGAAAGATATCTCTTGGCTGCAGTGATTTGGTCAAAAAACTGATTTCTGATTTTAACAGTTATTAAGTATTTCACTTGTACTGAATGTAGGTTCAAAGATGCACTAGTCCTCAACACCTAAGAGAAATGCCAGTGAAAAACAAGAAACAGTTGATTTGTGAAAAGAGCGATCACATTCATTTTTCTAAAATATAAATCATTGCAGTAAATCAAGGTCGGGAGAAAAACATTTTCAAACACTCAAGTCTCAGTTAAGCTTTTAAAAAAAAAGTTAACAGTTATTCTGCAAAAATCTCTCATCAAAATAATGGATGGATATGGCATTTTAAAAGGACTGTTGACGGATGGCACCATAGTTAACTCAAAGACAAAAAGAAAATTGAAAGAACATATAAAATTAAAAAATACGACAACAACAACAACAAAACATAATGTAACAATGAGCAAAAACAGTTGAAACATTTTTTTGAATATCTTCTTTTACAGCGGGTATAGAAAAGAAGTCAGATGGCTTTGTGTGCCATTGAGAAGATGATTAGCTACACCTGATGGACTTTCAAGCCTTTTTTAGGAGGGGTGATACTTTTTCCAACTCAGTGGTTCTGTTTTCATATTTATGTATTTTTTTCTGACATGTTGGTGTTGTATCTTTCACTTGGATGTTAATGGAGTAAATACAGCTGGATAAAAGAAAAAACGCATCCGTCTTAATTTTAGGCTGCAAAGCAACACAATTTGATTATTTTAAAGGGGGTGTCTCTTTTCTAAACCACTGTGTGTTCTGAATGCAGAAAGAAAGAAAAGCATACACATTTTTTTTTTCAGTTACAGGAGGGTGAGTAAATGATAAATGTAATTGAAAAATAATAATGTCACGTTGAACTTCCCTTGATGTCTTAACAAAACCAGAGAAAGTTGTTAGAATGCCATGGGTCTATGAGGTGGAGGTAATATATTAGGGAAGCTATTTATATCGCACAGCTTCAAATAGTCGGAAAGTTTTTCAATATACACTTAGTACAGGAATTCGCATATAGCAGGAGACGCTTACTTTGACAGAGAGGGAACAGTTTTGATTGTCAAATTAATGTGGCGTCAAATTCACAGGCAGTTACTCTACTTCAATATTTGACCTTTTAGAGTGGGCCACAAATTTGACTTGAAAGCATTGGCAGTGTTTAACTTAGAGAGTCTCGCATCAAACTGTCCATTTGGTTTATGTGGAAATCGGTTCTAATGCGTGGTCTTTTATTGGGGGCACACTTTCCTCCTGATGGTCTCGGTATCCATGTATGCTCAGCAAACCTGTCTCAGCTGTCGGTACCTTATTTTTTTATTGCCAAGCAATTAAAATCTGTATAGGAGCAGAGAGACCCTCGGCGATGAAAACGAGAAGAGAGGCAGCAGAGAATCTCAGCAGCTGAAGGGGAGAAATGGTGTTTACGACATAATCACCGAAGAGCATGACTTATCTGTGGCACACGCTCATGTTTGTGATGAGAGGGCTGCTGGGATGTGCCAGCGTCTTCTCTGGAAGAGGCTTACGGAACACTCTAAGCTATGGAGGTGTCATTTCAGCACAGTGTGGTTTTTCACCAACACCAGAGCAATGAATACCTAACCAAACGCTTTGTAGAGCAAGAACGAGATTATGGGATCTTTTTTTCTTCTATGTTAGCAGCATTTCTGTGGCATGAATTTTGAGAAAGAACATTTTGTGCTTTAATGAAAGCAAGAACATATTACTGTCTATATTATTTAAGTTCATTTCAAGTTGCTTTAGCATCAGCTGGGTTTCCATCACCATCGCAGCCATTATTACCAACCGACTTGCAGAAAAACAGAGGGGGTGAGGGAGTAGGGTTGGTGCTTTCTGGTGTCAGCTTAGTGAAGAGATTGATGAGTCATCTCTTGAACTAAATATTTTCCTCTCAAAAAAGCTTGTATAGCATGAAAACATGCTGTAAGAGCAGTAGCAGAAAGAGGTCATGCCAAATATCATGTGCAAGTGTGTAATTCTGATACCTCCTTTGCTTCAGAGAAAACAAGACAGAGCTAAGTAAAAAAAATAATGACAACCTCTGACAGCTTCTCTCAATGTGGCTTCTTGATGTGGAAGTACACCGTTTCTTAAATGTCTGGCCATTGTTGTTGTAGTTTTTATATTAACAATAAACAATATTTTTATATAATAATATAATTTCAGATATTTGTATTAAATATTCATTATTTATATTTTATATTTATATTAATATTTGTAATATTTTTTTTTTAATATGCTAAAAATGTGTGTATATATACATATATATATATATATATATATATATATATATATATATATATATATATATATATATATATATATATGCAACAGGCCTATGTAACTGAATGCAGCTTTTATAGCACCTTCTATGTATGCTGTATTCAAGTTAAAACAGTTTGCTATTGTTGATTTAATATATTTTTTGGTGGATTAAATCATCGTTCTCAGATTCAGAAATATATATATTTAAAAAAAAATGTCTCAAGTTACGAATGTAACCATGGTTGCCTGAGTAGGGAACGAAACACTGTGTCCTCTAGGGGGCACTATGGGGAACACCTCGTCGTGACCTGTGTCTGAAGCATACATTGAAAAAACACAAACTTGTTGGCCAGCTACAGCCTCTGATGTCACTACCGGTGCGACTATAAACAAGTACTGGGAAAACACGTCATTCACGTCTTTGTCTGAAGCTTGCGTCTGAAGCATTGCAGGGAGCTAGAGGACGCAGTGTCTCATTCCCTATTCAGGGAACCATGGTTACATTCATAACCTGAGACGTTCCCTTTCAAGGGTTCTTCAAACTGCATCCTATAGGGGGCGCTATGGGGAACAGTATACCCACACCGCCATGCTGAGGGGAGTGCAGACCAGAATCATGGCGAGCACTAAGTACCAACTCTACCATTTCAACAGAAGTTGCCCCAAGGACGATTAAATGGCTTTGTGTGACAGTACCCCTTACTGCCAAAGGTCTAAGCTACACACCCAACTTAATTGTTAGGGCCTCTGCCCAGGGTAGAGCTGAAGGTTTGGAATCAGAAAAGATTCCTTTAAAGGGATACGGCTAAGAACCTAGCATTTTATACCAAGTCTTGCCTCTCACACAGGGGTTACTGCTAGCTTACGCATTAGCTTGCTGAAAGAGCTGTCTCCACAGTTCTCTATTAGCAACACCCTGTTTAGATATGTATCCGAGGATACATAGGTGAAGTGGCGCCCAAGATGAACGGAGCTTTTATCCAACTCAAGAAAGGGCACGAAGCAACCGCGCAAAGCCCTCACCATATAGGATTTTAGAAAGAACGCAGAATACTAGCGTGCAAACTTACCACAGTGTGGATTTCAGAAAGTGTGCAAAGACTTCACGTGCACACTTACCATAGCATGGATTTTCAAACACTGTTCTATGGAGGGGCTCTTGTGGCACTCTGGTGGAATGGTACATCTCAAAACAGTATGTTTGAGAGTCATCAACTTGATCTATGGAAACAATATTGGAGTGCTCTGGGGAAAAAACAGAGAACTCAGTCTTATATGAGAGAACTCCGAGCTCAGAGTAGCGCGCTCATACTGCTAAACTACCACGGGAATCACCCAAATAGCCCCTCATGTTAAGGGAAGGGATGCTTGAGGTGTATAAATAAATACACATTGGCTGAATGGAGCTTGAGGAACCAAGGTCTAATCATCTTAAGAAAGGGAACGAAGCGGAGTGTGTAACCCTTACCATACAGGATTCCAGAAAGTGTGCAGAAACTTGCGTGCACACTTACCACTTACGTGGATTTTAGAAAGTGTGCAAAGTGTACACGTACACACTGACCGCCATGTGGTTTTGAGAAAGTACACAAAGCTTAGCGTGTGCACTTAAAGGTCTTGGTAGCATGGAGAGAGGTCTGTGGTGCGGCGCGGCTACCTGATCTGGAAAAAGGCCCTTCCCTCCATCAAAGTCTCTTAGCAGAACAGCCTGATATGCTTGAAGCAACACCATCATGTGTAACAAAGCCACAGCCTGACCTGCTGATGCGTACGCCTTGCCATTTAAGCCAGATGAATTTCTGAAGGGGCTAAGATGGCAAGGAGGGAGCTTAAGGGGCCGTTCACATATCGCGCCTAAAAACGCGTTCTCCTACTTTCCAAAGCGCTTGGGCAGTTGCGCCCCCTGAGGCGTCTGCCTCCATGACGTGCCCTCTCCATGAAGATGCGGAAATCTCAGCAAAGGATAAATGGATTTGCAGTTGCTGCTCCTTCATCTTAGCTGAGCTTTCAACGTTGTTACAGTAAAGGATGAAGCTGATTGGTTAGTTCTTGTCACATGACCCGCGGTGCGCTTGCGGCATTCTGAAAAGTTGAAATGGTTTTTACTCTATGTAGTGTGGATGTGCCTGGAAAAACGGGCGAATCGCACCGCGTGCGCATTGCGACCACGTCGCTTCCATTATGAGCGCGCATACCGCGCGCTTACATTGGAAATAATGAATTTGAGCGTCCAAAAGACACGATATGTGAACGGCCCCTAAGAGATGATGTCTCCCCCGCAGAAAGCTCTTTTTAGCTCTTTATACAGGGGGCATCCTCTCATAGCTGCTTTCGCGCATCCCCTTGATGTTGGCAGATTTATTCTTATGCGAAACTGATGGATGCGAGAAGAAAATGGCCTCTTTCATTTCTTTTTGATATCTTTATGGAGATCATGCAGAAATGGAAGGCTTACTTGAGCTGGAGGACTGTGCTCAGAAAGATAACGCTCATCGAGTTTTTTTTTTTTTATTATTATTATTTTTGTGGCCTTACAGCGGCACCTTGTTAGCGCATTTTCATGGCAATTCCAACTTTGCCGTAGCGTGATCCAATAACCTCTACATACGCAGGGCAGGAGAATTGAGAAGGCTCAGCCTCAGCTTCTTCACCATCCTCAAATATCTCCTGCTTTTCCTGGGTAAAAACCCAGCAGAGCACTAAACTCAGTATCAGATAGTGTTAAAGATATAACATCATCCTCCCGAGGCTCTCTCTCGTCCACCGCCATTACGAGCACTAAAGGGAAAATCCCTCTTTAAAACATTCAAATAATAACATGTCAAATAATGCAGACACAGTCTAAATGGTCTAAATGCTTGCTAGTATTCACCATGATATACAGAGAAAGATCGCTCTTACCAGTTCTTTCAGATGCAGGCTTCAAACAGAACAGTCAGTGAAGAAGAAGAAGAAGAAGAAGAAGAGAATGACGTGTTCTCCCAGTGCCTGTTTATAGTCGCATTGGTAGTGACGTAAAAGGCTGTAGCCGGCCAACAAGTTGGTGTTTTTTCAATGCATGCTTCAGACACGGTTCACAAGGTGTTCCCCATAGCGCCCCCAAGAGGACGCAGATCGCAGTTCCCTTGAAAAGGAATCCATATGACCTTGAGCTGTTTTATTATTATTTATTATTTTATTATTATTATTGTTACTATTCATTTATTTTTTAAACAAACAATTGAGAAATCACCGTTCTTGAGTTCGTGACTCTCCCAGATATATATGTCTTATCTGGGTTTGGAGCAGCTCCGTAGTAAACATATTGACTATAACATGTTACAGTGCTGGTGAAGTTAATCTACTTTGGCATGTCATTTTATTCATTTATTGCGGTAGCTAAAGACATTTGTTTAAAGAGTACTTAACAGTAGAATAGCTGTATGTCATTCTTCATCCGTACTGAGATGGCACAGTACAGAAGCTGTTGGCTTTATCAGTCAGGATTTTTATTCATCTGGTGCATCTTAAAAAGCTTTATTGACACTGACATGAAATTAAATCAGAACGCCAGCTATTTGAAATGAATGAGCCAAGCTCTTCCTTGCTTCTACAATAAACTGTAATGCCTAAAATGAAATTTGTTAAGTGCACCTAATCTTTATTTTCAACTGGCATCGACAAAGAAATGATAGATTTCTTAGAATTACTTGTTTTTCTCCCTGCATTTTTTTTTTTTTTTTTTTTTGCAATGGCATGTATTCATGTATTCAGATATACCAAGACTTTTAGCAAGATAATTTTTAATGTATGTATGAATTTAGTTCTCTCAAGTTCACAAGTTGTTTTTGGATATATATATATTAACATATATATTAATATATATTAACATACTGTATCGTCAGGACCAATCAGACACACCATTTTTCATTTGATTTATCAAATCAATTATTCATTAGATCAACAAATGATCAGAGACCCCTCAGCCAATATACATACTAGATGCCAGGATGTCTGTGAAAGACTCCAGACCCCTGGTTACTATGGCAACCACGACACATCAGCCATACCATATAACCTTATTTGTGGAGAGGATCATCCTCCTAAGTTCTCTCTGAACATACTGCTATAAAAATTGACTCTTCTCTAATTAATTCATAGAAAAACCTTTCTTTTTATGAACACACATATACTTCAGGTCATTGTGTATGTTGTTACTGTTCTTGTATATTGTATTTTTGTCTCGTATACTGTTTTATGCATGCTTGTGATAGAACTACTCATTCATGTCATTTTACCTGTATGCAATCTTACCATGTTTATGAATTCGTCTTCTGATGATCTAAACGAGAGTGTATATTATATGTTGGTATATTAATAGTATTCCAATAGCAATATATTAGTATTCTAAGAATCTTAAAGATTCTTCTCTTGAATCTCCACTCGAGTTCCGTTTTGCAATTTTCATGCTTTCACAAAGGATTGTAAAACTCTTCATTAGTTCCAACTTCCTGCTTTGAATTTCAGCCTTTCTCATTGGACAAGTTTGTCCTGAGAGGCGTAAACTGTCTCGGACTTTAAAAAGGCCCACAAACAGTTCCACCTTCTCTGTTGATCTGCTTTCCTAACATCTGTTAAAGAGTATGTGAGCTTGAATTCTCTTGGATCCCTAAGTCTGTGCCAGGCTTCGTGCCTTGACTTTCCATTCACCAAAGATCTTAGGATCTCAGCTGATGTCTCTTTTAGCACTTTTCACTTTCCACTGGGAAGAAACTCCCAATCACCACTGAGTCAGGACACCTCATTCATCACTCTGCAAAACCGGAAGAACGTGATCGCAACTCCTACACCACCGAACCACCAAACCATCAAGACTTTGCTTTTCAGGCTAAAGAAATGCAAGTATCATACATTAACTAAACAAAACAGAGGTTTAGTATAAGCAATAGACCCTGTTATAAACAGCGCTGATGGTTTTATTCACGGGGTTAACTTACTCTTTCATAGCTTCATTCTCTGGTTTTCTTGATGGTATCAGCCATCAAATCTCATTTGCCCTTTCCCCTGTATGAGTGATTTGAGTAATTCAAAAAGTAATTCATGAGTAATTTTGCTATGCTCTAATGCATTAATACTGTATGAAAGTATTTTCTGTGGCCATGGAAAAATATCCTTTCTTAGCGCTGATATGAAATTATGCTAAGGGTTCACTGGATGGACAGATTAGTTGATGACAATATAATTCTGCTACAGTTACTACTGGCAGCTCATATAAACAATTGTAATTAATCATAATTAATTGTAAATATTTATATACATTTCCTTTTTTAGCTTAATTTACTACATACTTTTTGGGGATGAATATGTGTGATATTGAAAATGAAGCTCGGTTATTTTTTTATTTGGGGTCATTGCAAAAAGTATAGTTCACACAAAAATAATGTATATTTTCTTAAAAATGTACTCATCCAAGGCCATCCAAGATGTAGATGAGTTTGTTTCTTCATTGAAACAGATTTGGATAAATTTAGCATCACATCACTTGCTCACCAAAGCATCCTCTGTAGTGAATGGGTGCCGTCAGAACCAGTCGAGTCAAATGACATTCTGTGAAGTGAAATCTTTGTGTTCATAAGAAACAAATCCATCATTTTTAACCTCTAAACTGTTGTTTCTGGCAAAAATACGAATAGTAATTCAGATTTTTTTTTCTTTCTGAACTATTCTCATCTCTCAGTAAATTTCCAGCAAATTTTCATTTTTGGTTGAGCAATTCCTTTAATATATCACACATTTAACAGAAATGAAGAACCATTGTTGAAATAGTTAATTTTTAAAGATTGGCCTCACTTTCATATTTCATGTTACCTTTATTTTTTGTTACTTTTTGTTTCTTTTTTATCAAATGGTTTCCATTAGAAAATTTGCACAGGTGCAGAGATTGTTAATTAGCAGTGTTAACATTCACCCTTCTTTATGAGAGCGTTTCGGTCTATTATTCTATTAGATCTCAGTGTTTCGTTGCAGCAGTCATCAAAAATGTATTCTCATGAAAGTGTGCTGGAGTTTCATCTAAAAAAGAAAGTGTCACAATGAGACAGAATCTAAATTTGAATGGGATGGGGTGGAGAAGGTGTTCCTGTGGATTGCTGACGATGGATGGCAACACAACGTCTGTTTTCCACGCATGAAGTTATACAACGATAACTCTATTAGGTCTGACACCCCCATTCCAATTCAATTGTAAAATCCTTCATTACAAACAACTTCTGAAATCTGAAACAATCTGAAAATCCCAATGCCCTGCAGGATAAATAAAAGTGGCGACTTGGTGTAGTGAGCAGTAAACAGAATAAGATACAGTACATTAAGTCACTTCCTTGAGCCAATAAACATATGTCATCATGTTAAGCCTTTTGATAAGCCCCACACTGAATACCTGAACAAGGGGTCTGTCTCTAAACATTAAAAGCTGCTCTCTTAATCATAATTCAGCAGAATTGTGTTCCAGCCCAACGGCAAGATGTTAGCTTGCTTGTGGGAGAAACTCTAATGTAGCATCTCCTTTCGCCCCACTGCTGCATCAAACCCATCTGGTCTGATTTGACTAGACGGCTCTGCAAAAGATCTCCAGTCTCTCTGGTAATCTCAGCAGCTGTCTGCAGCGGAGGTGCAATCCTACAGGGTTCCCGCTGCAGTTAGCCTGGGATTATTTTTTCATGATAAGGTCTGTATCTGCTCTTTCCGTGGCTACTCCAGCCCATGCTCCAGTGAGGACAGATTTTGCTTATTAGTCTGGGTGACATGCTGGAGCAGAGGGGCTGTGTTCTGCCCTGAGGACACCGCAGTTTAGAAGAAGTGGAAATGAGAGGCATTTCCCCGGCCGTGTGTGGGGGAAGTAGAACAGAAGTGTGATATTGCATTAAGTTTGGGGTGAAATAGCTTCACCTCCTCATTTCCAGCTGCACATATGCATTCAGAAAGTCTCACAACAACAAGTACAACTGGCAAATTAGTGCAAGGTTTCAAAAGGTAACATTCTTTGAATATGAATATTTTTCTTATACAAACGCATCGCTTTGCTTCGGAAGGACTTTTTTTTAAGTCTCTGGAGCTTTCACTGGCATTATAAAGCTCGGAAGAGTCAGGACATTTTTATAATATACCTCAGATTATATTTGTCTGAAAGAAGAAAGTCATTTTTGGGTGAACTGTCCCTTTAAGCAATATATAAAATACGTGTTAAAGGCATACGCACTCTGGCTTTTCTTGCACATTTGTTGTTCTAAAGACGTTGCGATAATTTTATCAAGACATGATGCTGTGTAGTAAAATAATGTTTGCAGCATTTGTCATTTTTATACTACTGTTTATTAACAATATTTCTTATACAAAGAAATTGGATTTGTGTTCCTTTTCTTTGAAGATAAGAACCAGCACGTCCTGACAAAGCTTGCTTTATAAATCCATTCACTTATATCACTCCCATTATCATGCATTTGTTGTTCATGTACACTCGCTGCCTGATTTGTAGTCACAGATTTCTTATCCTGCTAATGAAAGAAGGAACCAATTCCATGCGCTACTGGTCAAACACGCTTCATTACAGTGGGTGGTGTAGTTGGGTCAATGTGAGCATGGTCCATACTGCACACACTGTTTATACCTTTCTCCCTCAAAAGGGCAAGTTAAGTGGCCCTGGAAGCGGGAGTGATTTCTGTCTGCGGTGTGCCGAGGTAGAAAAATGATGGTAAATGTAGTGAGGTTACTGATCAATAGTGCATTTCTGCACAGTGTGAAAACAACATCACTCACGCTGGAAGAGAACAGTGATTTTTATCAATATGTTTTTTTTTTATTTCTGCTTTTCCTCCACCCAAGAAACTCTAAAAGGGTGGGCACAGTACATTTTTTTGCATTTCATTTTTGTGTACATCAAAGCTCCAAAGCCTTCAGCTCAGAAGCTTGTGCTTCAACTGATGAAAACTTTCAAATATATATTGAACTTCCTCCAGAATGGCATCTGACCTACATAATATTTACCCCAGAATGTTGCTCTAATAAAATATTTTATCACCAATTGCAGCCTTCTTCATTTCCCTCTCCTTTAGTTTTGTTCAAACACAGCACGCGCCCCTCAGTCTGTGAACAATGTTTATGCATGGTGTATTGTCTTAGGGCTTCTTAATGTTGTATGGATGTAGACCGAGTGAACTTTAAAATCGGTGGAAGAATCGTTGCCTTCTAAGCCATGACTAATTTAAGACCAAAGCCTCCAAACACTCCAAAGTAATCCCCAGTCTTTCACTGCAGTCTGCAACCTTTGATGAAAGTCAATGAAGATCAAGGGAGCCTGTCAAGCACTTTCCAATTTGTCAAGCCTAATATAAATAAAAGTCACTTTTTTTTTTCGGGGAATACTGAGTTGTTGAATTCCGACTTTCTTTCAACAGATTATTTGCTATATGGATAATCCATTTCTGAAAAACAGGACAGGAAAGAGTCCAAAAAAAAAGTCTCTGGATATGTTTGTCTCATGATTACATTTAATAAATTAATTAATTTTTTTTTGCCTTATACATTTTTTAAGCCTATTAAACAAATAATAATAAAAAATAGACCAAAGTGATGCAGAACCAGATGTAACCCATGCAATGGCAAAGCAGCCAATGTGTTCCAAAGGATGAGCAACATCTGGATGTCACCCAGCATTAACACATCACTTAATATCTGTCTCTATATGCCCATTGTGTTACCAATGACAATCTATGCCTGTGAGACCTGGAAAAATACAGTGTGCATTGGCCACAAGCTGGCCAAATTCCTCCAGCGACGTCTCAGATGTATTCTACCTGTCACATACCACGACCATGTTACAAATAGAGAGATTCTGCGCAGGGCTAAAACTCATAGACTTTCTTTCATTGTGTCTGAGCATCATATCAAACTGACAGGGCACATCCTGTGGCAACCAGAACATGCCTTGCGAAAATAGCACTGACATGGATGCGTCCAATGGATGTCGAAGAGTACATTCAAAGAGGATTTAAAGCGAGCTGGCATTAAATGGGAAGAAATTGAAACCCATGCAGGCAATAGCTATTGGTGGAATTTGCTTGCTGCCCAATGTACCCTTTGCACAGACGGATTACAATTTAACCTCTTAAGACCAGATGAAAGAGTTTTAGGAAAAAAATAATTATTTCCATGTCTTTACATTGTTTAGAGCATAAAAAATAATGTAAATAAAAAAATAATTCATGTATTATGTCATAAGGACTCAATTTCTTAAAAAAAAAAAATAAATAAATAAATAAATAATAACCTTAAATGAACATGCATAGGCAAAAACTATATAGATTTTTTTAAATCACCAATACATTTTTAGTTTATTTTAGTTTAGTTTAAATTAGAGAGATTTAAATGATAATTACAAAATATTATATTTCCATAAGAGTGTCACTACAGCAATTTCAGTCATTTTTGATGACCAAGGAGAGGGAGTGGTCATGGTGAAACATACAATCATTTGGTATCTTTTAAAAGTCCTGAATGTGCTCTGTACAAAACATTCAGACTTTAATATTCACAAAAATATCTGTATTCATGTTAGGTCTTAAGAGGATAACATTTCTGTAATCTATACAACCTCTACCAGTCAGCAGTTTTTGAACAGTGAGATTTTTAATGTTTTATAAGGAAAATTATCTTCTGCTCACCATGCCTGCATTTTTTTAAATTCAAAGTACAGCAAAAGTAATTTAGTGAAATATTTGTACTATTTTATTTAACTGATTTCTATATGAATATATTTCAAAATGTAATTGATTGCTGTGATCAAAGCTGAATTGTAAGCATCATTACTCCAGTCTTCAATGCCACATGATCCTTCAGAAATCATTCTGCTGATTTGTTGCTCAAGAAACATTTTATTATTATTATCATTATTATTATTATCAATATTAAAAACAGCTGATTAATTAATTAATTAATTTATTTATTTATTGTGCAGCAAATCGCAATAAATGAATGAATTCACAATATGAATTCACAATAAATTACATTTTAAAATATATGAAAAAATTAAATAGTAAAAATACTTAAACATGTTTTACTGTTTTGCTGTACTTTGGATCAAATAAATGCAGACTTGGTGAACAGAAGAGCCTTTAAAAAAAAAAAACATTAACAGTATTACTGTTACAGCGATAACTGCAATAGCTGGAGGCTTTTGTTCATATTAGGGATTTCCTGGTATGACTTTATGCGCCCTCTAGCTTCAAGTATGAATAAAACACACACTTGCATGAGTGTTTAGCACTCCTCAATGTTAATCTCGCCTTGTCCTTGGTCTGAATAAATCATAAGGTCTTGCGCAGACTATCCTGTCTTTTTTAATTTAAATCTATATTTATTCACACTGGCTCTTGAAAACCTCTATGGCCTGAAAAAGTGTGAAGTAATCTAAGCCCCTGCCACGGTTGCAAACAGAAACCTCTCCCTCACTCTGTTCTAATTGGCTTTGATGTGTTGCCAGCAGTTTAACTTTCTGCATGGACAGAAAAAGGTACTGGGTGATGATGTTTGGGGACCAAATCAGGGACCAAAAATCAACCTATCTGTCATTTTCTTTGAGACGATAATATTTCAAATTCAATTGTGTTCACTAATAAGACAAGGTCAAAGAGAATAATCAGTTAACATTCAAGGCATCTTAATCACTTCATTGAACCTGACCTCTCAGGAATAGTAAGTCAATTCTGTATCATGCAAAACAAAAATTGCTTTGAATCTCTGGCATTAAAATGCATGATATCAGTTCATAATTACTGATTAGCACAATGAGTCCAATTATAGCCAACAAGGAGTAATTTGAAAAGTCACCTCAGCAGTTTGTGTAATTATATACCTACTGTACAAATACAGAAATGAATTTGTGTTGGTTGTGAAGTGTACATTTTACACTAATTAGACATTTTACGGCTCGAAGACCAAACAACTTGAAGTAGTTCATGCAGATTTAAATGGGAGAAAAGGATTATACTGACAATCCTGACCATATGTTTTATCTGGGATAATATAATATAATAATTAATATATATTATTTATTTATTTTATTTTTTTCTAACTTTAGTAATATAATTAGATAACCATTTGTGAAATCAACAGAACAGTACCAGCACTTATATTTATATCTAATCTAAGCCTTTGAGAAAGTCTGTGTTTGCATAGGACTCACAATGACATTGTGTTAGCCAGATGTTTATGTCACATGATTTTCATGGACAGATGACAGAAAGATCCGCACTGATTGTGCAAACTTCAAGGTGGCTCTTATTTGTGAAATTTTATTTGTGATCATTCTTTGCTATCAGTCTCAATAATCTTACTGGCATCACACACCATATCGCCATCTGCAGGTGGGCTGCGTTCTCACACACACCCAGACACACAGGTCAAATTATCCCTGAAGTGCTGAAATATTATTAAAACAATTATATATTTTTCAAAATATTTTTCTTTTTTTTTTGTTTTCAATAGTTTTGTTTTGCTTTTCAATTAAAATTAAAATTTGCATTACTTATGTTTTCTTATTATTTATTTTCTGAAAATTATTCTTAAGTTAACAATTTTCCTCGTAGTTTTACTAACAATAGCTCTTTTGCCGCATTGCCAAATGCCCATTCTGCACTGCATCTATTAACTGTGCCCTAAAGGCTGCATTTAGTTCTAGTTTCTTGCAATCTTAAAACCTGTTTCTAGGTTTTATAATAAAACCAACATAGTGCTTCATGGTTGCAAACCTTCATCAATCTGTTGACATGGCTTTACAGTTGGTTTAGTTTCAATTTTTCCTCGATGAACACATTGTAAACCTTTGCAACTGTTTCCTCAATGCTTGCTGATTAGTAAACGAAGTTAAAACGGTTACATACCCCGACCGTGCTTGTGAAAAGATGCCTGCTATGCCGACACAACTGTGTGACAGATAAAAAATGTGCAGGCCATGAGCCGCTCCCTGTATGAGATTTGTCATCATATCCAGTCCAGTTGCTTCAGGGTCAGGACTCAAATTAATTCCTAACCGACTACAGCACGCAGCGTGAGTGATAGTGGAGGCTGCTATTTTTGAACAATAGAAATGCATGTGTCTGCTGGCTGGATGGATGCAATGGTGGTACCGGGTCATTTTAAATTGCCCTGTAATTTACTAACATTTTGTGAAACCGCTCAGAGGAGTTTTTTTATTGCACAGTAGCACTGCAGGAAAGGATATCCCTTTAAATCCCATTAAAACTTTGGGCCACCCTAACACATTTATATACCGTAAAAAAAGAAAAAGAAAAAAAGTAAGATACAATCTTATTTAGAGGAATAGTTCGCCCCAATAAATACAATTTATTGAAAATGTACTCCAAGATGTACATAATTTAGTTTCTTTGGCAGAACAGATTAGAAGAAATGTAACATTAAATCATTTGCTCACCAAAGGATCATCTGCAGTGAATGGGTGCCATCAGAAAAAAATATGTCCAAACATAAAAAAAAAATATAATCTACAAGAATTTTACACAACTCTAGTCAATCAGTATACATCTTGTGAAGTGAAAATCTGGGTTTATAAAAAATGCTTGGATTTTTGCCTATCCATAATATTCCTTTCTCCAGTGAGTCGTCTCGTCTGAATCAGGAAAGAAATCTGCACAGTTCAAGCTCAATTTACAAGTGAAAACAGTACAAAACAGTGCTAAACAGTTCTAAAATAATATGTCCATGGATTCTGATGAGAGTGGAAGAGTTATTATGGATAATGGACTGATATTTTGGACAGAAGTGACAGTTTGACATTAAAATGCCTTAATGATGCATTTGCTTCTAACAAACAAACAGCTATTTGCTTCACAAGATGTTAACTGATAGACTGGACTCGTGGATTACTTATTGTGATGTTTTTATAAGGTGTTTGGACACTTATTCTGACGGCACCCATTCACTGACTAGGATCCAGTGAATTTTTTATTGGTTGGGGCGAACTATTCCTTTAAGGTTTAGTAAACCATATTTTTAATTTTATTATACAAAGCTCAATTTCCATGATTTTTGTAACAAAGCCATGCATGGTGATGGAGACAGGTGTGCCAACAAATAAAATATTGTCTTTTGTCTATTCACATTGATATTCAAAGCAGCAGGTTACCAGAAATATTAGAGGTCTTCGTTGTGTATTTCAACTAACAATTACGAGTCTTAAAAGGAGGAACTTCAAACAAGATGCTATTGTTTTGCTGCACATGCTGCTTTGTGTGTGTCAAAAGTATTGCTCAAAATGAGAAGAAAAAAATCTTGTTCATTTAATGCAGAAGTTACAGTAGCAGTTAGACTAAATGAACAAGAATCACCATAATGTGTTCATTTCTCATTCATTTTGATGTTTAAGAACTAAAAGACACGATGGCAGAACATCTGTTCGATCCGTTTCTTGCCTTGAGGAAACCGCAGCTTAGGCATGAAATGTATTCAAAGGAATTAAACATTCTAGATCGAGTTTAACTATTAACATACATCAAACCTCTTCGTAAAGTCTTTGATTTGATGTTTTCATACTGCCTTGCAATTTGAAATGAGAAGAAACAACCTTTAACAAGTTGTAAAATAGCATCTTTCCCTTGTCTTTCACTAAAACAAAGAGAAATGTATTCCCAAGGACGCTACATTCGTTGTTAGTTTAGCAGAAGTTATCACAGGAGAGGAGACCTCCTCAGTTCACTGCAAGGTTAGCAAGTCTCCTCTGGGAGAGACGCTCCATTCTGTTCAAACAGATTTTCCAGACTGAAGATAATGGTGGTGTGCATTCTTTAAACATAACCTTGAGTTGGGGATTTGAGGTCAAATTAATAAAGTTTTATAGGGTTTTTTAGTGCAGGGGGCCTATAGAGGGGTCATCTCAAGAGCTTCCATAATGAAGCACAGTCTGGATTAGAAAACCAGTTCACTGTAAATGCAGTTCCTTCAAGTTAATGTACTTGTCACTGCTGTCTAAAGACGTCTGTTTAGAAGTTTTTCTCCACACCATGATGAATATTCAGTAGAATATGGTTCAGTGTTTTGCTTATAGGATTATTTCATAATTTCCTCATGTTGTTTCAAACCCGTTTGACTGTCCATGGAACACAAAAGCAAATGCAGAATGTCAAAGCCACTTTTTCATTTACAGTGGATATGAATGAAGATCAGGGGCTTTAAGCTTCTTCCATAACAAAAAGTCCAATAAAAACATCATAAAATATGATTCACACACTATGTTACAAGTCATAGCTTTATTTGAGGGAAACTATATTATTGTTGCTTTGACATGTTTATGGTACTTTTTGAAGCTTGACAGTCCCTGATCACCATTTACGTTCATTCTAAGGAAAAGAGCAGCATAAACATTTTCCTTAGCATCTCCTTTTGTTTTCTACAGAATGAATGATATGAAAGTAAGAAAAAATGTCAGAATATTAATTTTTTAGTAAAAAAGCCCCCTTTAAATCCATGTGTGAATGGTGACAGACAGACTTGCGGAGTATGACAAGCATGAATGGTGCACTCTGGGATCAAGGAGTTCAGAATCAGTCATGTCTCAGACATTGACACTAATGAATAGATTTTGTGAGCTTTGCTTCAGTTTTGGTCCTGAAAGGTCAACTGGGGAATTATTCTTCAGCCAGATACTTTTGAACGGATTTGTGTTTTTTTTTTTTTTTTGAAAACTGAACATGGAAGAAATGCATTTTGTATGCTTTGTATTATTACAGGTTCAATCTTTGCCAGTTCGAGCTGACCTTTGTTAGTGTTGCTTTTATTGCTACTCAACAAATACGTAATAAAGACATTATAATAATTTTTATTAAGTAGCAATAGCAACCAATAGCATGCACCAATAGCAACATAGTTAATAAGTATAGTGTCTGTCTATCATCTGTGCGTCTATGAATTGGTTGAGTGTTTCAGGGACTCACTGACAGTGTTTGAATGAATCACTTCACTGAAGTGAACATTGATTTATTGACTCACTCATAAAGAATTTTCACTTGTTTTGTTTCTTGTATCTTTGAATCAGTGTTTTGAATTAGTTGAATGAATGAGTCCATGACTCACTGGCGTAAAGATGACCTTCGGCTTAGTGTGTCCCGTGCTTAAAAGTCCCACCATCAGCTCACAGATTGAAAGCAATTTTAACTAATTCGTAGTGCTTTTCAACTTTAAATATAGTTACAAACACACAAAGTTTACTAATAGGGCAAGAAACTGCTCTTTCTAGATTGCTTTATAGCAGCCGCTTTAAGTTAAGGCACCAGTAATTATAAAACATATACATTATGTCAGCAATACTCATACAACCATGCACATGGACGCCACGTTTCATCAAGTCTGCATATGACAAATTGATAGTTTAACACTAGACACTGCAGACAGGGACATTGAACATCAGGTGACAGTATGAAAGTGAGCGTGCATGAATAGATTTGAGTGACTCTGAATGCCATCCGGAGATTGAGCGTCAAACATTTCCAGCTATACCAGCTGTATTAACTCGTCGTCTCCCTCAACACAATTTGCATAACCATGTGGAATGATAATTGACATTTTCAACATAGCTTCCCTCAAACTGAAGTGATTTTAGCTCTCATTCCAACGCAGCTGTATTAATGTAATCTACCAGGAATGGTTCAACCGTAGTAACATTTTTGATTGAAAAGCTAAAGCGAAAAGTGTTTACCTTGATGACAGTGGCAGCCTCCACTAACACAGTTACTGACTCTGGTAGGATAGAAAAGTCGACAGTTGTCAGAGATTTAGATTTTGAAATGGTATGCTAATATCCTAGTTTTCTGGCCCAAATTGCTTTTGACCTTGAGGTTAAACGTAGACATTTGCAGTGCACATATATAAGTATCTTGCCATTTGATATGAGATAATGAGATAAAAGAGATAATGATCAAGATATGATATACCAGAGTGCATTTAGATTTGAGGTGTCATACCAGACTAATACAGTTTGAAATAGTTACATTTTAACATAGCTGGGTTAATACTACTATGATTTAACAGCAACTTATGAGTCACAATTTAGTGACCTGATACTATATTTATTGGTTTAAATATAAACATAAATAAAAAATGTCTAGATACAAGTAAATCGTCACGAGTGCACTACAGAGTGGGAGTGCAATGCAAGAAACGGAGGGATACGAGGAGTACATTAATCCAAAGTTTAATTATAACAAGGGAAATTCACGTAAAAACATTGACAATATCAGACAACAGAACTCAAACTGGGAACACTATTTAAACACAGCAGGATAATGGGAAGATGAGACACACCTGGGATACAATCAAAACAAACGGGGAACACCTGGAATGAAATCCATCGACACAAGGAACAAAAACACATACGAAACACGGGACAGAGTCAAATAAATAAATAAATAAAATTAATTAAAATAAATTAATCTTAACTAATTAACTAACCCCGTTATTTCTCGTCACCCCCAAAGTATTCTCAGTTCCTAAAAACTAATGAATGCATGGATTCTTGGGAAGAGTCATGGATATGGAGTCTCGGTACACAAACTTCTTCAAAGTTTATTTTTTACATATTATTATATAGATTCATTGTAAAGGTGGTGGAGTGGATTATCCAATAAGAATCATACACTACATAATATGGGAATGTAAGGGGGAAAACAAATATGTATATGGAATACATTTGGCAAACAAAGTGTTTATCCTCCTGCTGCTTCTAGATCCAACAGGATATGCATTACATCTAATGGGATTATGGCCAGGAAGTTCTGGACATATTAGGAGTGCATCTGGCAGAATGATACCTTTACCCTGCGAAAGGACAGTCTGAATTGACCGGTAACCTGGATCTGAGGAGGCCCCCAACGTCATCTTACCATTTGAACACAAGAAGAGATATACATATGCATGCATGCATACAGTGAGATACAGAGAAAGGAGAGACTAAAGAAAGTAGAGAGAGAGAGAGAACACAGAAGGGAGGATTGAACGCAAACTCACAGAAATATTCTGGCAGATAAAGTGTAATATATTCTAGCAGAGCACAATGGTAGGGTTCTGGAGGTAAAAACTCCATTGATTTTCTCCATGAGGAAACTGTTTTTTAACAATAACTGATACACCTTTTAAGACAAACCTGTGAGGTTAATAATTGGTGTTATATGCTTTTGTTGAATCCATATATTCACATTAATTCAACTTAAAAATATTTAAATGTGTTTAAAAGCAGATTGGGAAAAACTACAGTACCCATGATGCTGTATTGCAATTTCCACTAATCAGGGAGTCCCAATGAACAAAATGCCCCAAAATAGCTCTTTAGCTCCGCTCACTCTCATCTGTAGATACAATCAAAAACTTTAAATTACTAGTTTTATATTTCCTCCTGTTATTTTATTTGATTATATCATTTCCATTGCTTCATGGGATTGTACTTCTAAAGCTATTAAATACACAGTCTTGTATACCTTGTCTTTTTTTGTTAGATTTTCATACACATTTTTGTTTCAAATAAAAATTTGCAATGTTGTAACTACTGAAACCAGCCAACCAAATTGGGTGGGCACCATTGCACCCTATATTATAAAATGCATAGTTCCAACTCTGATTAGATTGGATTGGATTTTAAGGGAAAATGTGAAATGACCTAAACACACACCACTTCTCATGTATTCTAAATTAATGTGGCAGTTGGTTACACTGCAAATTGTGTTGGCCATTTTGGCACAGAAGAAAACAACATGGGCATTAATTTGGATTGGCATATGGATAGGTGGATAAACACAGATAGATTGGTAATTCTACATAATTGCACCCTGTGCAACTACCATAACTGCAGCACAAGGCAGACATGAGTTAATCAAAAGTGAGTGTTGTGATATCACAAACAGCCAGCGTGACCCGCTTCGTGCCATATCTGTCTCTGCAAGACGACAGTAGATCCACATGTATTCTTTCTTTATGTGGCTTCTTTCAGTTTGCATTCCTTCATGGTGATCTTTATGTCTGTTTATATTAGTGGTGTTCACTGAGCAATATGAACTGCTCCATGTAGAAATTCTCACTGTGCAGGTTTATGGAAGACGTTTTGCTTAGAGCAGAGCATAGCATAAATTTAATTTGTGAATCTTGATGATCCACATTTGAGCATCCATTTACTTGCTGACCCGTTTTAACACTGAATATGCACATTATGGTGTAAGACCATCAATTGACCTGAACTGAAATGCTTACTATATATACATTCATAACAAAGATGTGAACTCATTGTGACTGATTCACAACAAAAACAGTGTAATGAAACCTTCTTTCAACCACCCACCCAGAGCTCTGGAATTGAACACAATTGAGCTTCCTCCAGAAAAACAAAACATAAAAAATAAAAAATAAAATAAACAAAGGATAATTGGCTCATTGTGTCCACGGTGGTGGTAGGAATGGTAGAATGGTTGGATTTTCCACATTTTTGCTAAATCAGTCGAATCGGGTATTAAGGATCAGTAGCTTTATGTTGTTTTCCCTTCTCCCAGAATTGTTATCAAATCAAGAGTATCGTTTTCAACACATTTCACTGAAGCGTGGATTCACACTAGTAATTAGCTAAACTGATCTACAATTTGCTTAGGTCAGCCAGGTTTTAATTAAAAAACAGTTGAAGCAGATTAGCTTCACAAGTACCAGGTAGCATCAGACGAAGATATATAATTTTTAATTAAATCTTATCTTATGCCATTCTTCCACTTGGCATGTTCATCATCATTTTAATTTAACGATCTCTGGTAAAACGGTCAAGTAAAAAAACAAAGACATTTAAACCTAAATCTTCTGCATTTATTTTGCTGGAATGAATCTCCCATCAATGTAAACATAGTTACAAGTGATTAGATAAGGATTAGCTGAAGGCTTTGGCATATGAATATGAGAATGATAATCTGGTATCACCACATATAATATTTGGATTCTGTTCACTGTAATCTCCTAATCATGGATTCTATTTTATGTGAAGATAAAAATTATGATTCTAATGATTAAATGTTGCTGAAAATTTATAATTACATATTGTTTAGTATGTAATACTAATCGGCCTGAAAAAAAAAAAAAAAACATCTTAAGATAGTTTGCTGGATTTAGCTGGTTTGCAAAAGTACGTAGTCTGTTTGCTGGTTTTAGAGGGGTTTTGAAGGGACACTTTCTAACTAGTGGTAGACAGACCAGATAGGTAATAGGTAAAGGTATAAAGATTTGATTTGAAAAAGCACACTAGAATGTTTAGTTCTACTTGTGTGATCATTATAACCTTAAAAATTTTATGTTTCAAAGTAAATAGACAGACAGACTGAAAGAAAGACAGATGAATAATAGCCCAGTTGTCCAAAATAAATAAACATATTTTTTTTACGTGTTTGGAGTAAATATTTCCCCCATTGTCTGTGTTGACCTCAGTGCGTGCAGTATCTATCTGTCTTCTCCGCATGCGTTCACCCTGAGTTCAGCTCTAGTTAGGGAGACACATGATGGGCAGTCAGTTTCCTCACTTATCCGAGAACAAGAGCACCGCCGACCGCGCGCCGAGCGCGTTCTCTCTGTCTCCTGGAGTATTTCTGCATCTTTTCTCAAACAGGCAACCCGTTTCAGCACCTCCGGAGCTGTTCACGTACTGAACATCCTCTCTCAGTTGTGATCAGTTTGTGCGGGTCCAATTAAAGTGAATTTGAAAACGACGAGGCTCAGAACGAGGCTGAAGCATCTTTAAGAGCGCGCGCATCTCTCTGAGAGCACGAGCAACATATGTGCTGCCTCTGAAGACTCGGTACAGCACCTCAGTGTGTCCGAGAACGCTTGAAAAAACACCTCACCCGACTTGCTGAAAACTTTCAAGGAATATTTACGAGCATTTTTAAGGGATTTCCTGTCAGTAACACAGAGTAAAACTGATACTTTTGGAGATATTTAGAGGACGGAATACGAAGTGAACGCTGCGTTCCGAGAGGGAATCACATTTACGCTACTTCAGTTAAACGGTTCTTCGTCGCGGACGGAAGTTTCTGAGTTTTCTGACGGGAAAAATGGGCATAACTGGTTATGTTGAGCTGCAGTGGAAATGCCTGATTGTTGTGGCTCTAAGACTGCTGTTCCTTGTGCCCGCAGGAGTGCCAGCGAGAAGCGGAGAATCTTATTTAAAGGACAACATCACTGTCAGACAAGGAGACAGTGCTGTCTTGAAGTAAGTCATTGGTTATATTAATTTCATTATGGTAACTGTATACGTTTTATGGTACGCGCTTTTTTCATTTTAAAAGCTTTTTGGGACCGTCCTGCAAACATTCGAATGTTTATTTAATCAATAATGTGGTTAGCAGGTGTCATTTCTTATTGAATCATTTTAGTTTAAAATAAACTCGTGTTAGTTTTAAGTGTTTTTATTTAATTTTTATTGAGCTCTAAATATTATTATTAGCCACATCTCATTTTTCTGCTGGAGTTGTTTTGGGCATCCGTGGTGAGATGCAATCGTCTGGTAATGCAATCAGCATGCAGTCTGGTCTATGTAATCAGCTTTGGTGGCCTATTTAAATAAGTAGTTCATCAACAAATCAAATTTAAGTTCGACTCAGTTCTCTATTCCCTCTCTTTCAGTCATTCTCCCTCTCCCATCTCGCTCATGTCTGATTTCCCATTCCCCTTCCCCTCTGTCTCAGTCACACACAAACACACACACACGCACACGCACGCTCATTTATTGATGCCCACACGCACTTGCAATAACATCATTGTTTCCTTACTTTCCCTCTAATGGTTATTCCGTGAAGTTATATAACTGTGGGCAACAAGGCAGTCGTTTTTCCTGTAGGGGGACTGAGAGTAAAGTATGTCTCTGTTATACCAGATGCAGCGGAGGACGTTTTGTGTAGCATGAGACAGTGGCCTTTGCTTGTGTCCTTTGACGCTTGGCACCAGAATCTCTGTCTAGAAGAATGTTATTTTTGTCTGGAACAAAGCTGCAAAACAAAACTGCTGAGGACGGCAACAGTCCTTCGACCCTTATATCGGAATTTAATGAATGAAAAACCCTCTTTTGAATATAGAGACATTCATGCGCAGAATGCTTTTGCAGAATGCTCATGTGTGTGTGTGTGTGCGTTCCTAAAAAAATGTGCATATATCCATGTTTGTGGATGGATGCATGAATGGACAGACAGATAGATGGATAGACAGACAGACATAGAAAAACAGATAGATAGAACTTTATTCTATTCTGTTTCCCCTCCAGCGTTTTTGAAAAAAAATTGTCATGCAACCGCCAGCATTTTTTATGATTTTCACTGAAATAACATGGCCTTATATTGTATATTGTATATTGGAATATATTGTTTTATGAATATATGAACATGCAATACATCAAAATAAAGAACAGAGCCTCTACTTTTTAAACAAAAAAAAAAAAAAATTAGTTTTTATTCTAGCTTCAATAATTTTATCAACACCTGAACACCTTTTTTTAAGCAGCATTTTAAGCAAAAAGCAGAGAAAATCATGTTTTTATCAAATACTATATCTGGATCATATTCAGTAGGATGATCAAAGCAAAGATGCAGATCTCTTCCATCAACACCCCCAAAGCTTGCACAGTCTTTTGCCAGTTCCTGGCTCACCATTTCACTCTGTAACATTAGGCAGTGTTAAGGATTAAAAAAGGAAATTATGCCATTCTTTATCGTTACCACCAAAGTTTTCTCAGGCCCCCAAAAGTGTTCATGGCCATGGGAAGAAAAGGCACAACAGACACAGATATAATTTTACCTTCACTTCAAATCTTTATTATCTTATACAGGCTATTTAAATGGAGAGTATAGGAGTGTTTAATCACTTCAACCAATAGAATATAGATTACATATGTGTTGGATATAAGCCAGAAATATGTTATATAAAATAAATATATAAACAAGAAATACTGGACAAATGAGTAATACTTCTGGCAGAGGGCCACTATACCTCACATCAAAGGACAGACTAAACCCAGTAACCTGGGTCTGGAAAAGCCCCCACCATCTTTCACCATTAGAACCCTAAAAAGTATATGCGCGTGCATCTATACATCTATAAGAGAGAGAGAGTTATTTAGAGAGATTTAGGAATTAAGAATGGAGAGAGAGACAGAGAGAGAGAGAGAGAGCACAGATGGGAGAAGGGAAAAACACCAGGGGAGAGAAAGAGAGGGCAAGAGTAAGAGAGGGGAAAGGTAGGGCTGCACGATTATGACAAAAATCATAATTGTCGATTATTCCCTTGAAATTGTAATTGCTATTGTTAATTTTGACTATCCCAATTTACCATTGTTTGATGCAACTGCATGCCATATTTTTTTCAAGCTATAAAGACTCTGAAAACTTTGTGCTTTTCTATAGTATTAAGCCTCAAATGTGAAATATCAGATTGGTTTCTTCTTTAAATTATAAAAAAGTAAAAATATGAATGTATTACAATGTTATACTAAAACTAAAACAATAGAAAAACCCTTAAGATAACACGTAGAAAGAAAAAAAAAACATATCGTAAGCGTGCAGAATAACATAAGTGGACTTTGAATGATTAATTGCCACTTTGAACGATTACGTGTTTGTGGCATCCATAATTGTAAACGTGATTAGAAATTTGATCAATTGTGCAGCCCTAGGATTAGGTCTCTCTCTCACACACGCACACACACACGTATATGAGAAAAATCTGGAAAAGAGGGTACTTTTCTAACAGGCGGTTTTCACTAATTTGCTATTTATAATCGATGATCGTATTGTTATACATGTGCATATGCATGCATACGGGAATGCGGAAATCCATAAATTCAGTGTTTGGCGGGGAAAGAGTTAAAGCTGATATATATATTTGCTCTCTTACAGTGTTGCAACTAGTTTGAATTTATATATTTATTTTTAATATATCTGTTGAATATATTCTCAGGCTAGATGTGTGGGGTGGGTTCCTGATGTGTGTTTGTGTGTGTGTGTGTGTATGTGTGTGTTTATAAAGCAAATAAGGCCCTCAAGACAGTGTCCCTGTGTGCCTTCAATATATAGTCATATAGTGATTATAGTAGATTCATTCACAAACGCTGATTCATCCAGTTACGAAACAAGTCTTTACAAATAAGACACTGGCTTCTTCATTCAAATTCATTCTTATATACTAAAGTCCATTACTATACAGTATAAACAATATAGCACAGCCTTGAGTGCCTTATTTGCTTTATGTCAAGCCAAGAATGGTGCTATCCATTTGATAATAAAAAATGTAATATATAATTTAATTAAAGAATGTGGGGGAAAGAAATGGATAGATTATTTTTAATGCAAAAAATCTTATTTATTAAATAAGTGTGTCTCTTTCACATGCGCATAATTTCTGGTCTTTTAGGCTTTGTCTTGTTGGCAGAAATGTTTGGGGTTGGGCTGAGCTGTAAAAATGCTTATGGTTTCTCTAAATAAACGTGTTGATAATGAAAATAAAATTTATTTTCAGAGGAAACAAAGACTAAAATTTAACAACTGCTAGTATGCAATAAAGTACTTAATAAATGGATATTGTTGCTCCTTCCGACATCAACATCTGAATAACTGTCAATTGTTTATAATAAATGAGCCAAATATTTGTCAGAAGTTACAATAATTTATTGCTGGCTTAAAGAGATATTAATTCTGTTGGCATTGTCTGAAAACTTCAAACTTTTCCGTCTCATTTGAATTTGATTTTATGTGCTTTAATATAAAATCATATAATTGCCACAGTGAATGCACGAAGGATGCATGCAGGATCCAAATTGCACAAATAATAATAATAATACAAAAAAAATCACCATTAATAGAAAGAATGAAATAGATGCCGGAAGTGTTGACGTTTGACTTTCTGATCTGTGAACTGTGTTACACTCATGTCTCGCAGACACCAGAGAATCTCCGGACCTCATTTCTTCTCCTTTTTTCCACATGAAGTCCTTCCACTTGAGAATTAAATGTGTCATACCATCTGTCAGCTCATAGATCTGCTTTCCCCCCTCCATCTCTCTTAATTTAGCCCTTCAAATAAACTTTGATTTTCTCGGGTATGTGGCACAATTAGTTTTATGTCTCACACTCTTGATTCTATAGAATCCTGCAGACAATCAGCTTGATTCACAATTGCATTTAGCTTAAAGCAACCCATCTCCTTGACTGTAAGAACATTAAGCAAATGGAAATGCATTCATTTCCATAGTAACATATCTTGTAAGTTCATGGTTGTGTTGGTGCCACAATTTAGAAGTCAGGTTAAATCAGGTGGAAAAGAACATTAAGCATATCTTTAGTCTTTTTTTTTATTTTTGTATTGATCGCCATGTATTTTACTTTTGATCATGATCGCAGCTTTTGCATAATGGAGAACTGTTGAGACAAGCTGTCACAAACACAGTCACACTGATGGCAGAGTATAGTCTGCATGCCCCAAATTCTCTGTAGTGCCGATCCAAATGGCGACTGCTGCTGTGTGCCTGTGCACACCTGGAGATGTGTGGTGATTTATCTATCCCCCAAAGAAAAGTCATTTCAGCTCAGCCAAAGCAAATGAAGGGTGGCAGACTTTAGCCAAGCCAGAAGCCATGGTTTCAGCCTGAAAAAAAACAAGACATTTCTAAGGCAGCATTTTTCCTCTTGTGTTTTTTTTTATGAAAAAACGCACAACATTATGGCAGAGTCTGTTCGCTTTAACTGCATGTGAGAGGTTGTCACTTTATGATTTAGGCCTTGAAGCAATGAAAAAATCAACGTCGGTCTTATCGATGTAGTGTGAAGCTGTAAGCTGTTGCATTTTGATAGTGTTTTAAAAATACATAAGCAACCGTAGGTTGATTGACAACGTCTTGAAGTCTACAAATTATTTAAATAGCGACTGAGGTTTAAGTGCATAATTGCCAGCAACACTTCAATTTTGTGTTGTTGTTGTTGTAGTTGGCTCTATGCAACTGATGAATACTGAGTAATTAATAAAAAAATAAAAATAAAAAAAACACACAAGATTATTTATCATCTGGTGGCATAAAACATGGAACAAAAACTAAGAAGTGAAAAGTGCCAACAATGTAGTAGAGACTAGAAAACTATTTGGAGTTTAATTAGAGACTATTTGGCCCTGTTTAATCTCTCTCTCTCTCTCTCACTCTCTCTTAAGCAAAAAGATGGATAGCCTACTTTATCATTTAATTTCATGTGGTGTATAATATCCATGTGTTGTCACAGAGTGGAATATGTGCAATAAAAACAGATTGTTTACTCTGATCTCTCCAGTGTCACATCCCAGCAATTTAATGGTATTTCTAGTTTTTATTTTATAAACAACCAATTATGTTAATTCCCCAGGAAACACTTTTATGGACGCCCGGGATAATGTTAATGCCAGTGTAGGAGTTATTTGTTGGTACTTTATTAAAAGAAAAGAAAAAAAGAGCTGTCAGTCAGAGCGTCCTAATTCAGGAATTCAATATCACTTATTAGTAAACTCATTGATCTTAACCTGCGGTGCCAGGGTAACATGGAAACTTAATTGTTTGTCCTTTCTTATTTGGTTTATTAAACTGCTGGTTTGATTAAATCACACAGAGTAACAAGTACTCAGCACACAAGGAATGTCGCCAACAGAACCAAAAAAATATTTAATAGACACGAAAGTAAGAAAATTGATTATTTATTACCCTTTTATGCTTAAACAATGTCCCTAAGCAGTAAAGCAGTAAAATATTCAGTGCTGATCCATTTAGACTAGCACCACTGATGGCACTCAAACAGCAGAAAACAAAGCAATACAACATGCTGTTAATTGAACTGAGGGTCCTTCTCTGAAGCAGGCAGGATGATGAAGTCTTAAGTGGACGCCCCTGACCCGACTGTCAGAGTGACAGATGGTTTGAAAGCTTCTCACAATGGTGATCTCCCTTATCAACATTACAGTGCTGGATTTCAGCATAGTTTTTCTAGCAGAAACATGGCACTTTTTTCACACAATTAGCTTGTATTGTCTCAAACTGTATTTTGGCTGTTGTTAATATTATGGAATGGCTCCAGTCTTATAACTCAACAAATCATTACCAGTCTGCCTAATGAATGAATTGGGGAGGAGGTTGTATAAAAGGCAAATATAGATATGTATGCATATAGTATAGAATAGTTTCCATACGTTATACATATGCTTTTAAAATGTATTATTGTTTCAAAAAGGAAAACGTTGATATATAAGTGTTGTTTAATAATTACATTATGCAAGAAACAAATATCATAATGGGAAGGATGTGGTTTCATGTTGCTTTTTGATTGTACTTGCGTGTCATTTTTGTCTGAGTCAGTAATTTAGGGAACAGATACTCTTTATTATGGCACTTGAACTCAAGTATTTTATTCTGTTTGCTGGGTATTTCAAGGACAAGTTCACCCTAGAATAAAAACTCTGCCAACACTGTCTTTGTAACCAACATGACTTTCTTTCTTCAGCGAAATAAAAACATTTTTTTTTTTTGAAGAACATTTTTTGACAAAAAAATTAATAAATAAATAAACAAACAAAAAAAGAACTAAATTAACATTCAGTGCACGCATCACTATGGCTGTGAGACTCAACAATCATGTATTTAAAGACAGAGATTCAGTTAACACAACATTACATATGTCTAAGCAGTGCAAATATTGCAATAAACAGTAAAAATAAATAACAGTAAAGCAATATTTCTGAATGATTTATTCCTGCTGCAGTGCATGATGGGAATCGTAGTTCTGCGTCCAGCCCCACAGACACAGTTTAATCATGCATTGCATTAGGCAGTGTGAAATAAGCATGTATTCCTTATATTCTGCCCTATTCTATTCCAAGTCCACCCACTTGGAGATTTGAGGCATGATATATATTCATGGTTTTCCAGTCATGAATCTCTGGATGAGACAGATATGCAGAGAAAGGATTATTTTAATCAAAACCATTCCCGAGTCACAACCATAAGCAGTAAAACTAATATGTAGGTGTGTGTCCTTTTCATATACTATGAATATTTGTCATAAAAACACATTTCAAAATGATTTCTTGCTCATTAGATTCATTCAAAGATCAAGCTGCATGTCAGACATACTGCACACTGTTCACACCCCATGTAGAATACTTATAATTTATACTATTGTTTAATTTTATTTTATTATTTTATTTAGCAGCAGTCAGAATTCGGTATCATTAAACATGTATTCATACAGTATATAGAGATAATATAGAGACAATCAATAAGTGATGATGCACTCTGCTGTTAAATTATGTATTTTAGCGAGTGTTCTGAAAAGGACTCTATTGTCATGGGTCAATTGATGTTATTCTTTGTGGAGTGCACAGCTCTCATTTTTCTGCCTTGGGGTGCTCATCTTATAAAATTAGCACAGGAGCAAGGGCAGGCCATACTCTCTTTGCAATGCTTCACCGGTCACTGTCTTATGGGTTCAAGTTTAATGTGATGCTTCTAATGATTTCTAATGATGATATCTATATATATATATATTAAGATTGTTAACATCACTGCTTGGTTTTACAGCAAAAATTAATTTCATGAATTCATGAATAAATGAATACACAAATAATGATACTACCGTATCATGGTCTTAATAGGAATTCTGCATTTTCAAAAAGTTCGTTTGGACATGAGGATCTTACCTATTCAGATATGTTTTATATATATATATATATATATATATATATATATATATATATATATATATATATATATATATATATATATATATATATAATGATATGTAAAAATTGATAGCCTGAATGTACTGTAAGTCGCTTTGGATAAAAGCGTCTGCTAAATGCATAAATTTAATTTAATTTTAATTTATATATATAGAAGGTTAATTCTCTAGGGTTTTAGGGACAGTAAATATCTGTATTGATAGATCTGTCTTTCCCCTACCTTTAGATAAAATCTTGAAATATATATATATATATATATATATATATATATATATATATATATATATATATATATATATATATATATATATATATATATATTAGGGGTGTAACGGTTCACAAAATTCACGGTTCGGTTCGGTTCAATACACTGATGTCACGGTTCGGTTCGGTACGGTTCGGTACGTTTTAGATACAGCAAAAAGAAAAAATTGGCAGATAAATTTCCTTGATTTTTTAAAAAATGTTTTATTTATTAAAACTAACAAAGTATGTGTTTTTTTTACATTGAACAATGATGGAGCTATTCTTTACCCATCTTCTATGGTGTTTTCTTAGCAGCATACTGTATAAAACAAAAATAGCTCCTTATAAAAATTTTTTTAAAAATTAAATGTAATATTGTTGTAGTGGTTATGAACAAATACAAAGATGTAACTCTTTTTATATGGAACTCTATAACTCTTTATATTTAGTGTGTTTTTACTCAATTGGTTCTCTATTTGGGCTTATGTTTTTTGGAACAAAGCAGGAATTACGGTCTGTCTGAAATGGGCTCGTGAAGGAATATTGTAATGGGGCTCAATTACATTAAGCATGTTCTTAAAACCTGCGTTTTCCACTACAGAGTAAGGTCTCATATCCGCGGCTATAACGTAAATGCACCATTCGCTGCGGTGATGTCCGTATACGGAGCCCGGGACGTCACCTGTAGGAGAAAAAAAAGCAATCCGTGGCGACGGTTTTGCAATCCGTCCCCTCAGTTTATAAACCGTACTCACGAATTCATAAACTGTTCACTCGATTTAACAAACCGTGCCCACGGATTAACAAACCGTGCCCACGAATTTCCAATCCGTGCACTTAGATTTTGTAAACCGTACCCTCGGTTTTTGAATCCGTACCCACGAATTCATAATCCGTGCGCACGCTTTCGCAATCCGTTCCCTCGGATTTGTAAACCGTACTCACGGATTCATGCAGCAAACTCCTACGTGTTAACATACAGTTTTATTGAATATTATTATGTGGAATAGGTTTACAGCAAAGTGTCTTAAGTGATTCTCTATCAAGTGTAGTACGAGGTGGAATACAAAGATTTAATAAGAAAGATGCGCATTAAAATCTTGTTCAATTGCTGATAATCTATAATAGCACTTGATTATTATTGTGCAATAAACCTGGCATTGTGACTGACTCTGGAGTAATTTTTTCCTCTTTTGTAAGTTATTTTGGATAAAAGATTCTTATGCATAACCTGTTTAATAATATATAATAATGATACAAATAAAAATAAAGTTATTTTTTATAATTTTAATTTGTAGGCTAAATAAATGAGTACAAGACAGTAAAAATATTTGTCATAAAATAATTTGTGAATTGCTTTATTTTTAAATAACCTTTGGACAGTTTTGGAAATGCTTGTGTACAATTCTTTCTTAACATGAAGACTTATTTTTGTGATTTTATTATACTAAGCTCCACCCACCTCACCCCACCTGCCGGAGTTAGATGCATGTTTCACTGTTAAGTGTAAAATGCGTGTCAGTTTTCAAATCCGAGGGAAACGGATTGCGAAAGCGTGCGCACGGATTATGAATTCGTGGGTACGGATTCAAAAACCGAGGGTACGGTTTACACAATCTAAACGCACGGACTGGGAATTCGTGGGCACGGTTTGTTAATCCTGGGTACGATTTGTTAAACCGAGTGAACAGTTTATTAATTCATGAGCACGGTTTATAAACTGAGGGGACGGATTGCAAAACCGTCGCCACGGATTGATGTTTTTTCTCTCCTACAGGTGACGTGCGGGGCTCCGTACCGAGCCTTCAGCGCGTACTGAGTGAGCGAGCGCCTGACTGAGTAGCCTAACATAAACATATAAGTTGGTGTTTTTTTTTCTTCGGGGGTGTCAGGGGCATTGCCTGTTACGTCGTTTGGGTTATTGGGTGTGACAAATCTGTCTTATTGTCACCGCTGAGGGAGCAGCACTGGCACGCACATATAAACATATTTGCATACATACCCCATTCACTCTTCATTCCCGTCCTCACCTGTTGTTTCTCCATAGGCAACGCGGGTGCACACGCTGGTCCGATGGATCACGGACATTTCTCCACACCACATTACCCCTTCAGTCCATAAGCATACCCGATCATTTCATACACACATACACACACACACACATCGTCCGTGTCTTGTGTGTTGTTCACGTGTCTTTGTACGTTCATTTGTTTGTTGTATTATGCGTAGTCGGGCTTTGGCGGGTAAACGTTGTGTCGGCCAAACCGAGCAGACGAAGAGCGGATACTTGTGGCATAACAGGGGGGGTCGCGCCTGCGCAGTGCCGCCAAAGCCGGTGAAACCATTGTCTTGTGATTAAGAGGGGATTATATGTGATTTAAGTGTTTGCTATTTATGTGTTTCGGTGTTGTTAATAATGATGCATTATTACAATGTATTTATGTGATAATTACCAGTGAGAAATGCAGATTAATAAACATTTTGGGTGGGTATAATATAACTGGTAAGAATTTAAATATTATATCTATACCTCTCAATGGGTGTTCTCAAAGAAGGCGGAGTCTGGCCTATAAAAAGGGAGGCCAGACACATAATCAGGACTTGTTAACCAAGTCAGAGCGAGAGTGCAACTGTGGTGCCTCAAGCAAACCGTTTACTGTGGATACGTTTTGGGAAGTTTTCATTTTTGTTTATTTTTATTTATTTTGGTACTTTTTAGGTTTTTGTGTTCACCTGTATATATATATATCTATATATTTCACTGTGGATCGTCTGTGTTTTTGGCACTGTAAATAAATTACACCTTGCACAAGAGTGCTCTGCGAGTAAGCCATCACTTATTTACATCCACACGGACCCAAGTTACCTTTAATTCCCTTCACCAGAAGCGAGCAGTGGCGTCGCTTCATCACATTTGGTGGCAGCGGTGGGATGGCTACTCGCAAGACAGCGCCAAAAGGCAGAAAACCCAGGGAGGGGTTGAGGTCACAGAGGAAGATATCAACGATGGAGGATGAGGCGTGGAATTCAGCTGAGACTTCAGAGGAAGAGGACGTGATGGCAGAGCTTCCTGATACCTCGAAAAAGTCCAGGTCACCACGGACGGAGCCAATAACTCCAGTTGCTACAGCGGGTGAGGGAATGGTTTCCCTAATGCGTCAGTTCCTAGATGCCCAGCAGCAGAGAGAAGAGAGATATATGCAGGAGCTCCGGGGTCTTCGTGAGTCTATCCGGCAGTCGACTCGGCCTGCTGAACCAGTGTCTGACAATGACAGCTTGCGAATGGATCTACCAACACCAGCTACACAAAGGGTATCCTCACAACGCAGGGCAGCACATGACGGAGGCTCCATAAGTTTTCCGGTACAGAGAGAGCCGATGCATCGAGCTGAACTGAAGATGCCAATCTTTCAGCAAGGGGAAGACATTGAGAATTATCTTCGGCGGTTCGAGCGGCTAGCCAGGACCTGGAGGTGGCCTGAGGAGGAGTGGAGCTATCATCTGGTTCCATTACTGACGGGGCAAGCATTGGAGGCGTACCTGGCGATGGATGAGGAGCAGGCAGAGGTGTACGCTGATCTGAAGGAGGCATTGCTGGAGAAATTCAACATCTCACCAGAAACATATCGGCAGAGGTTCCGAACACCTACAGTTCCAGCTGGGGAGTCGCCATCCGAGACTTATCATCGCCTAAAGAACCTATATCAGCGATGGGTACGACCGAGGGAGCATTCCAAGGATGAGATTGGTGAAGCCATTATCCTTGAGCAACTACTCCGGGTTCTTCCGTATGATGCTCGCACCTGGGTAAGAGAGCATGAGCCAACTTCAGGACTGGCGGCGGCTAAGCTGGCTCAGCAATACCAGAACGCTCATCGCGGGGGTCCACGCACTCAACCATCTAAAGGTACTGTCCGCACGCACTTTGGGGCTGAGAGGGGTCGTGCTGAACTGTCAGACAATGTGCAAAAACCAAAGTCAGCAGGGGGGAAAGAACTGGTATGCTTTTACTGTCAGCAGCCGGGGCACAAAGCCGCAGTATGTCCTGCGCGTAAAGCTAAGCTGACAGGGTACTGTTATGTGCCAAGAGAGGGAGACTTTGAACTAGATTCTGTGAGGGAGAATCTAACAATGTGCAAAGTGACTATTAATGGACATTCCGTACATGCATTATTGGACACTGGATGCTCTATGTCAATGTTGAAATCCTGTTATGTAACAAATGTTGACTATCTAAATACTGCCTCTATTCAATGTGTGCATGGAGATGTGAAGCAGTACCCCAGAGCTGAGGTATTGGTGGAAGTACAAGATCAAGTGTACCTGTTGAATGTTGCTATAGTTGACAGTTTGCCTACAGACATGATTCTGGGACAAGACTTACCAGTGTTGAATGAACTGTTACAAGCCACTGTTAAAGTCTCTGGAAAAGCCATTGTAAACCCAGTAGAAGTCTCTTGTTCCGCCATTACTCGGTCGCAAGCCAGGGCAGGTCTTCAGCCACTGCCAGATCTTGATTGTAGTCTGTTGCAGGGCGGGACTAAGGGCCCGAAAAAGTCACGCCGACAAAGAAGGCTTGAGAAGTACCGCGGTACCCCAGTCTCTGAGCCTTCTGTGGAGGGTCTCGATGTTAGTGGCTGGCAGGTACCAGGGAATATTGCTGAGTTACAAAGAAATGATGAGACGTTGAAACCTTTGTTTGAGAAAACTGCTTTGGATAAACCATCAAATCTGTGTAATGAGAGGTATGAGCTGTTGAATAATGTGTTGTATTTGCAAGTCAATGATGTGACTCGTCTTGTTGTACCAACTTGTTGCCGTCCACTTGTCTTGCACTTAGCACACACAGTTCCGTGGGCTGGGCATCTAGGCCAACAAAAGACATATGCACGCATCAGCTCACGGTTTCACTGGCCAACATTATATACTGATGTACTGACACACTGCAACACATGCACTATATGTCAAAAAACCAGTGCTGTGACCCGGCGGAGCAAAGCACCCTTGCAACCTCTCCCTGTGATTTCTGAACCTTTCAGGCGGATTGCTATGGACATTGTGGGGCCACTGGAGAGAAGCAGTACAGGTCACCAGTACATCCTGGTAATCAGTGACTATGCAACAAGGTATCCAGAGGCTTTCCCACTCCGTACCATCACCACACCAAAAATTGTCCATTGCCTTGTACAACTCTTCTCCAGGGTAGGAATACCAGAGGAGATCTTGACGGACCAAGGGACAAACTTTACGTCAAAGCTCATGGGGCAACTGAACCGACAGTTGGGCATTACCGCTATTAGAACAAGCCCATACCACCCACAGACCGATGGCCTGGTGGAGAGGTTCAACCAGACCCTCAAAAATATGCTGCGGAAGTTTGTTGCAGACACGGGGCGAGATTGGGACAGGTGGCTACCTTTTGTCCTTTTTGCTTACAGAGAAGTTCCTCAAGCGTCGACAGGTTTCTCACCGTTTGAGCTACTTTATGGTTGGCAAGTGCAAGGACCGCTGGACCTCCTGCGAAAGAGCTGGGAGGAGAGTCCTGCAGCCAAAACCAAGGAGAAAGGCATTGTACAGTATGTGTTGGAGATGAGAGACCGTCTAGAGCAGTACCGGGAACAAGCAAAAGAAAACCTGCAGGCGAAACAACAAGCACAAAAGCGGTGGTATGATCAGCATGCAAGACTACGGCAGTTCCAACCAGGTCAAAAGGTATTACTCTTACTACCAACCTCAACACACAAGCTACTGGCGAAATGGCAAGGGCCATACACTGTGGTCCGTAAGATGGGGCCAGTGACTTACGAGATCCACCATCCCGACAAGGGGAAGTCCAAGCAAACCTACCACCTTAACCTGTTAAGAGAATGGAAGGAATCACCAGGGAAAAAACCTGAGTCAGCGTTGATGGTACGGATGGTGGAAGATGTGGAGGAGGAAGATGGGTCTGAGGTTGCAGAGAGGCAAGCATCTGTGGTGAGTCTAACTCACTTAGAGGACATCAAGCGCCAAGAATTGCAGAACCTACTAGACCAGTTCCCCACTCTGTTTTGTCAGAGGCCTGGACAGACAGAGATAATACACCACACCATACACCTTACCGACTCCACCCCATCCCGACAGAGACCTTATCGTGTACCTGAGAGACTGGTGGAACCCCTAAGGAAGGAAATTGAGATGATGAAAGAGCTGGGAGTGATTGAGCCATCATTGAGTGACTGGTGCAGTCCTATGGTTATCGTCCCAAAGAAGGATGGATCTTTACGTGTCTGCATCGACTTCCGTAAGCTCAATGCCCAATCCAAATTTGATGCATACCCAATGCCACGAATAGATGATCTGCTGGAGAGAATAGGAAAAGCCAAGTACATCACTACCCTAGATCTCTGCAAAGGATATTGGCAAGTACCCCTAGAGCCAACTTCCAGACCCTACACCGCTTTCAAGACTCCGTTGGGGCTCTTCCATTTTACTGTTCTTCCTTTCGGACTGCATGGAGCTCCAGCAACGTTTCAGAGGTTAATGGACAGAGTCTTGCAAGGATGTGAGGAGTGGTCTGCAGCGTATCTGGATGATGTAGTCATACATAGCAACTCCTGGGAGGAGCACTTACAGCACATGAGACAGACCTTGGAAAGGATAACAGAAGCGGGATTAACATTAAATGTGACAAAATGTGAGTGGGCAAAACAAGAGGCAAACTATCTGGGTTATCATCTGGGCAATGGGCAACTACGTCCTCAAGTTGACAAGATGGAGGCCATCCGGCAAAGTCCCAGACCAAATACCAAGAAGGAAGTGAGGTCATTTCTAGGACTGGTGGGCTGGTACCGACGGTTCGTCCCGAATTTCGCCTCTGTTGCCGCACCCCTGACCAACCTGCTGAGCAAAGGCATAGCAAATCCGGTCCCGTGGACCAAAGACTGTGAGACTGCATTTCAAGCTTTGAAGGAGAAGATGTGCTCCAGTCCGGTCCTGCAAAGTCCTGACTTTACGCAAAGGTTCCTAGTCCAGGTAGATGCCTCCGCTACCGGACTTGGGGCAGTCCTGGTGCAGGGAACCCGGGAAAATGAGAGGCCAGTTGTATACCTCAGCCGTAAGCTTTTGCCAAGGGAGACTCGCTACTCAGCAGTTGAAAAGGAGTGCCTCGCTATTAAATGGGCCCTGGAAAGCTTAAGGTATTACCTCCTCGGAAGAGAGTTTGACCTGGAGACAGATCACCGAGCCCTGACCTGGATACATTCGATGAAAGATCACAATGCCAGAGTCATGAGATGGTACCTTTCATTGCAGCCCTTTAACTTTAAGATCCGGCACAGACCTGGAAGGCTAAACGTGGTTGCCGACTATCTGTCCAGGTTTCCGGCCAGTAC